>NC_083460.1:41253810-41261310 GCF_030014155.1 Tachysurus vachellii
CATTGTGAGAAGCAATGATAGTTTTGTGTTATAAGCATTAATATATTACTGTGTAGCACTGGCATGCATTACTGTCTCACTAAATTACTAAATACAATTTTCACATAATGAAAAGTAATCATTATTTTCAACACTTACATATAACAAATAACACGATTAAAAAAAGTACTTTGGTGCATCGAGACGAATAAGATTTTTAATGTGTTTTTTAGAATTTGGCCACTAGAGGTCGCACATTATCACCGTGTGATGGACTTCTTACTACTTAAGTCTCACTACTTTTAAACGAATGATCTTTTAATAGCTTCAGTGATATTTTAACATAACTATAGACTATGTAAGTAATAATTCAGCACTAACAGGAAACAAACCCTAAGCAAATACACACAGTTCAGAAATTCCACCCTAAAACACATTAAGCTTCTTTATTTCGAAATAACTGTGAAGTGTAATGCAATTCTGGTGCTCATTTTATGGTGTATTTTCACCCTTCTTTGAGACGTTATTAAGGTGTCTTACTCCGCAGTTAAAGGAGGACTTTCTGATTGATTGTGCAGTTACAGTGGATTTTAATTAAAGAAAACATTTCACTGTTCGCTGCATGAATGTTGAAGATTTGGAAGCTGATGTGCTTGAGTTGGACATGAGACAGCCGGACGGACTAAAGGATTAAAGCACCGCTGCATCACTCCTTTGAGGGAGCTGGATGGTATTGAGGGTCATGTAGGAAACAAAACGATAATAAATCGACGTGTCAATAAAAGAAAAAATAAATCTGGTTAGCAGTTGAACGTCAAATGTTAATTAAAAAAGGAAGGAAAAGGAGTTAAAGCAAATGGGTCATAAGTTTAATCATTTATATAATTTAAAAATCTATGAATTAAAAATACAATATATATTTATATTAAATAAAGTTGTCCAGGTGAAATGATTTATGATTGTACATAATGTGATTTCACACACTTTCCAGATAAATGAATGAATTTAATCTAATTGTGCTAGATTTTGATATTTGTTCACCTTCTGGTTAGTCAGAGGTGCTACTGAAATTTATCATGTATTTAAGCAGTAAAACCGATGATTATAACTGTGCATAAATAATTAATGTCCTTAGGCTTCATGAAATTTTTAAAAAAAATAAACCATACAAAAAACAGCAGGATTTATAAACATCCAGCAGCTTAAACATACAGTATAAACATATCGGCCTCATCAGAAGGTTTGCACAAGTCGAGACGTCGTGCTCTGGCTCGATCCTCCGTCATGAAGACGTCAGACTTTTCTCAGAGCCACACCTGGCTTATACATCAAGTTTTTCAAGAAGAAGACAAAGCACTAAAGTCTTTAAAGCTCTCTGCCCCATGTTCTAACAAAACCTGAAAAATATTTGTAACAATGTAGGTTAATGACAGTGCAGGTAAATATTATGTAATTGTGATGTAATAAAGGTTAAGCAAAACCTATTGTAGGAAACACGGACTTTTGTTAAAGAGCTTTTCTCTGAAATGTCCTGTTTCTCGAGAAACCTTGAGAAAAACCTAAAAAAACAATCAATTAATCGATCATTTGATCGATTAATTAATTAGTTAATTAATAAATAATAATAATAATAATAATAATAATAATAATAATAATAATAAAGGTAAACTACAGAATTTCAGATAAATTATGTTATTATTTATGTTGGTGTTATTACTATTACTACATTTACAGCATTTGGCAGACGCCCTTATTTAGAGCGACGTAGAAAAGTGCTTAAATCTCTAACATTGAATCATTAATGCTGGTTCACTAGGTTACATACTTAAGATACCATGAGTTTAAAACATTGTTCAAAGTTACAATGAAAAGTGTCAAAGGTTGTGTTTTTTTTACTATTATTATTACTGAAGCACAAATTTACATATAAGCAAAAAAAGGTATTATATTTCACTTGATTTCACATATTTTGTCCTTTTTTCATTTATATCTGGAATTTTTGCCATTGATATACTGACTGTCCTTCTCACTTTACTAAACCTTACTTTATTAATAATCACAAACATGTTTTACCTTCATCTCAAAATAAAATTCTTTTAATTTCATCAATTTCATGTCTTACATTTTCTGGGTAATATTTTGTTTGATATGTGTGTGTGTGTGTGTGCATGTGTGTGAGTGTGTGTACGTGTGTGTGTGTGAGTGTGTGTGTGATGTATGTGTGTATAATGGTGTATTAATGCTTTATTGTATGTGTCATTTTGAGCAGAACTGAATTATTTAAAATTTGTTTGGAAAAGAATGCCAATAAAAATATGTAAAGAAGCAATAAAAATATGCAAATGAGGTAAAGTGGGCGTGGCCAATCTGTACAAGGAACCGGATTAGCCGCCAGATGGCGCGATTGCTGCGCAAAGGACAATTTATTAATTTATTTACTTCATTCAGTCAGTTATCAGTTAGTTATAGTTCTGTGTATAAATTCTACATATGTATTAGTTGTATTAAAGCACAAAAAAAGAAGATAAAATACCAAAATGGATGCCTTAGATCCTAAAACCTAGCTTTAATGACTCCCTATAGAAGCGCCATAACATGACGGGGTGACGTCATCATCGCCTGCCACGAGGTTAGGCGCAGACCGAAGCACAGCCCGTGAGACGGACGGATCCTTCCGCCGAAAGGACACGTAGCGGAATGTAGTATATGCAGAAAGTTTCTCACGTTTAACGTCGTTCAATCACTGGTGTAAATGTTTATATAAATACCGCCTGGATGTATACCGTGATTATAAGCAGCGACTATAAGGTTATAAGCGTTTAAAAGAAGGATCGAGTTGTTCACGAGACAGGTAGCTGTTAGAGCCGCACAGTTTATCACGACAAGATGGTAAATAATACGCATTATTTACACTATTATTATTCTATACACTAGATATAGATAATATTTAATCTAGTGAACACTTAAAAACGTCACTTTCAATGCGCTGTCTTATCGGTTGAAGTTTCGGGGTAACAGTGACTGTATCCTTCCGCGCTCAGTAAGAAGTGCCGACGCTACGGCCGCCGCCATTTTGAATGTCTGGTCCCTTCCTTCGTCCGTCGCACATAGAGAGAAGATTCCGGTTGTTTAGTGTCGTTACGGCTGGTGAGTGTTTTATATGTCTATAGAACATAATGAGGGATAAACTACAGATGTTCACGTCACTGCAGGTTAGGGCTGGTGAAACCAAACGGCTGCTGTTAGAAGGGTGAAGCTGCAATAAAGGGTCGGGAAGTGAAGCAGGCTAAATGCTACCTAGGTCGTTAGCTGGGTATGCTAGCGCTAGTTAGCTTAGCTTAGCTTAGCCTAGCATTACAATCACCTGCATAGTGAATCCTGTGCTGTCATTCAGACTCTTGCTAGGAAGCTAAGCTCTTTTTATTAGTGCTAGGCAGCGTAGAATTGGCTTACTAGCATCCTTGCTAACTAGCATAGGGGTGTGTGTGTATATATTATATATGTATGTATATATATATAATGTGTGTGTATATATGTGTGTGTATATATGTGTATATGTTTGTGTGTACAATGTACATCTCTCTCTCTCTCTCTCTCTCTCTCTCTCTCTCTATATATATATATATATATATATATATATATATATATATATATATATATATATGTATATACACACAATGTTAGTGTGTACGTATATATATTAGAGAGAAACATATGTATTAGTGTGTGTACATATAATTGTGATATATAGCGAGAGAGAGAAACATACTTTTTATATATACACACACACACACACACACACACATACGATGTATGGATAAGACGGATACCTTTAGAAACAACCCAGGCGTGTCGGTTTATGCAAACGACACATAATTCAGTCATTCATTAAACTAGGTCATAGGTTTAACATGACTTTTTTTTTTTGTTTAGCTAGTGTTAATTTTGTGTTGAATCATAGCAAAGGCCTGCTGGGTCTCTACTGTCCACGAGCTAATGGGAGAAAAGGCAGCTGAGAGTTAGTCGTGTTCATCAGTTCAGTTCTGTCACAAAAAAACAACTCCAAAAAGTGATTAGGTCATTGTATTAAATTTAAAAGAACGGCTTTAGGGCGTTATAACGAGTACGTGGATCTCAGTGTGGGCTTTAAAACTGATTAGAAGTTATGGTCCTGTGTTTTTTTTTTTATTATTATTACTTTTTACAGCATAAGTTGTTCAGTTTCATCGAATATGTGCTCGAGGGACAAAAATAAAACATGCAGAAATAAAACAAACAAATAAATAAATAAATGATCAGGTTACTAAATAAAGGTTACTTAACATGACGCATATCAGGAAGATCAGTGAACAGGCCTTAAAAAGGAAGTGTTTTAAATGGGAAATGTAAGTGAATAAAATTCACCCAGAACAAGTTTATAGTAAATACGTTCAAGTGAAATCCTCACTTTAAACTTTATTGGTCTGTTTTTCCTCTGGTTTAAACCCCTTTCCCAGTGCATGTGCAGGGTGTTTGGTCCTTGCTTTACTGTGATGCAGCGGCGCTTTAGTGTTTCAGTGTGTTTCTCTTTTTTCGCGTCAGCTTCCAAAGCATCGACTTTGACGTCAACTAATACCGTCTATCATTGTGTAGGTTGTGTAGCTGCATTGCATTTGGGACCTTGGGTTTGCACCAACACCTTATGAAGAGTGAGTAGGGAAAAGGGTTATTCATTTTGTTTGTTATTAGACATGTTCAGGAATATTCAAAATACTTTCTAAATATTATAGCCATGCTGGACATATTTCAGTATAAACAGTGTTTCAGGCTTTAACAGTGGTGGTGGTTTTATAAACCCCTTTAAGTTTCTGGACATGTGGGAAATACCTGTGTGTGTGTGTGTGTGTGTGTGTGTATACCAACAGCATTGCAGAAGTAGAAATGAATGACAGGAAGTCATTACAGCTTGAATTTATTCTCTGAGAACTTGCACTTTCTTCTAATTCCATCCGTTGGAGTGTTTTATGTCATGAACAAGCTTTTTTAGCACTTTTCCACTACCCATGATACTTCAGTGCCTAGCAGGTAAACTGCACTGTACTTTCAGGGAAAGTAATTAGTGTTCAACGGATGTCACAGCATGGTGCATGCAGAGGGAACTTTTTAGAATAGAATAGAATTTCAAGCTCTAGACAAACGACACTAAATCAAAGCTGTATTTTAGCTTTTATTTAAGATCTCTTGATACACGTGAAGCACAGAGAGGGAGGAATCCCAGAGCAGAAATCAGGAATATTCGTGACCAGTGAGCAGCTGCGATCGGTCGCCTGGAACGACGAGCAGTGATTGGTCAAAGGGTTGGTTGTTGGGAAACATTGTGATGAGTGATTCGTCGTCAGAGAAAGATGGTGAAAACGTCAGTTGTTGAGGACGACGGCGTTTAGCGATTTTTCTTCGGGAACAACGATGAAACAAAAGGTCGTTGAGAGCGAAGCTGATAAGTGAGCACTTGTTCAGAATGTTGCTAATCAGTGATTGGTTGTAGGGAAAAATGTCGGTAGTAAGTAGAGACGTCCAGGACGGTTGACACTAAAACAATTGTGGTTGCTAACTCGGTGACATTGTGGAGCACTTACATACGTTGTGAGTCGGTACGTGTGGGTGGAGCTAAAAATACTGCAGACCTTTTGATTGGATAATCCTTTGCTCACAGTCATCTCGATGGAGCAGCTCCACCAGCCTGGTTTCCCCCGGAGTACTCATTCATCCCAATTATTCTTTTCTTGAGACTTTAACGAGGCAACATCACTTCAAAGTTTTATCATTTTATTTCAAATTATCTTCCATCACTTCGTAGCTTCCTAAACTCCATCCTCTGATACTTCTGGCAAGGTTTTAAGGGCGTACGGTTGTTTGTACGCATTCCTCTTCATTCTGAAGTAGGATTAAAGTATCGGCACCCGTAACCACGCAGGAGCTCTTTTTAGTGAACGTTTGCTCTCATTCGTTGTCAATTCACCCAAAAACAATCAGGCGGCTTCTCGTGTGAAGAGTTCACTCTGAGACAAACACAGAACACCTTTTATTTGAATTTTGAGCAGGGGTAGATGCGCGATCGGCACTCGGCTACGATCCCGACACGAGATAAGGGCGACAAACTTTTAGATCAACACTCCTGTGATTTTGCATAAGCATTCAATCTCATGCAACGTCTGCTTGCTTACTTAGTTTGAAGGCTGTCAGAATCGCGTATCGGTGCCACGAGTACTCCAAGCGCTGATGTCAGCGTCGTGTCGAAAATGCAGGAACGATGTAGAGGAAGCAGGGGACGTGTTTGATGCGGTGTGTAAATACAGCATTTGGTTTGAATGCAGTGTAGTGAATATTTGCATGCCTGCTCCAGGCAAACACGGGCCTACAGTATTTATTTCGGTTCTTAATCAGAAAGGGTTACACTAAATCCACAGACGCTCCGAAACGTCGACTCGCCTCCTTTTTGCTCCGAGCGAATTTAAAGAAATTGTTCGGACGAGACGTTGACCATGGAGCGAACCGACTTTGTGCAATGAAGAACATCACACTTCTGATTAATTACCTCTCTCCTGTTGCTATGCTACAAGGCTAGGGGAGGAACTATCCTCCGTTTACTGATTAAAAGGAACGCCGGTGAAATTGTTCAGATCATCGCTCGTGTCGGGTGACTCGGGTGCCGTAATTTCAACGTAAAAAAAGGGCGTGGCTTATCGCTCATTGGGCTTATTCTTGCTGAACTGGCAAAGAATTCCAGGCTGTGTCCTAAACCGCATAATAAGTGACTATTAAGTATCACTGGTGTACTGAATACATTAAAAAATCTGGTTGCTGCACACGGATGTTTTTATCATCTCGTTGTGCGTCTTCTTTTTAACGTCTAGTCCACGAGCCGCTAGTTTAGCAATTTTACAACTGGATAAAGATGCAAATTCTACGGTGTGGAAAATCAAATTTCAAACTAAATCTTATTATTCGAGCCTGTCGTCGTCTCCACAGACTCCCTTGCTACTGAATTGGACAGTACAGACTGTGTTTCCAGTTTCCCCCAGGACACTCTTGCTGTTTTTTTTTTTTCTTTCTTCCTCTCCTATCTTCCGTCACCTGGTTGCTAGGATCATCCTCCCCGCGACCGGTTCTTTAATCCTACAGGGGCACGAGGGAGGAACCGCACACAGACGAGTGAAAGAGACGTGATGTGATGCTCGGCGTTAGTGTAAAAGTCACCGGGATCGTTCAAGTTGTGTGGTAAATTCTTATCCCTCATGGGTCGAAGGTCATGAGAACGAATTAGGAACTAAGCGGCCGCTCCGAACGACCCCAGATGCTTTAAACCCGGTCTTCACAAAGACAACCTGCTTCGCAGTGGTATAAATGTTCCTCCTGTCGTCACCCAAATCCACCTTTTTGTGTTTTTTTTGACACTGAAGCGCATTAAAAGGAAAACTAGATTCAATCAGATTTATTAGTCAAAAGTCTGACATCCTTGTGATTCCACATGGACTGTGGTGT
>NC_083460.1:41263810-41276310 GCF_030014155.1 Tachysurus vachellii
CTCTCTCTCTGTCTCTGTCTCTGTCTCTCTCTCTGTCTCTCTCTCTCTCTCTCTCTCTCTCTCTCTCTGTCTGTCTCTCTCTGTCTCTCTCTTGCACTTTTTCTCTGAGTGTTCAGAAAAAATATTCACTTGGCTGGATTCATGGTTCTCCGAGGAAGCAGGTGTTGGGAGCTGGTATTATGGAGCAGACCTGAAGTCTAGATTAAGAAAATAAAATTTGGGGTGTTACTGTTACAGTATCTGGACCACTGAGCTTCCTTCTTGCTCTGAAAAGCAGCACCTGAGCATTAACACACTTCCTGTCATCGTCACAGGACTTCACTTGTGGATTGAGACAGCTGAGAAGCGTCACTCTCGACCATCTAAGTGAATTCATTGCTCCTCTGTGTCTCGTTTTGTCTCCGAAGCATCTCGGTGCTCAGGGTGACGTGTGAAGTAGGAGAAAGCTGCTGATTTTGCATCAAAGCGAGTTTTCCTTCGCGGTGTCCGTTTAGTCGAAGCTCTTTTCGGCTGTTTTTTGCTAAGAGGAAAAACAATGCTGAAAATGACTCTATTCAGCAAGTAATCGCAGTCTTTTCCCTCTCTGGCTGTAGCACTGTAGCAGAGTTTAATTAGGTGCTGTGTGCTCGCAGAAAGAGCAGCGTTTATCTGCGACAGCAAGCTTTAAAATGCTGCTGTGGACGTAGGCCGGGGGAATGAAAACCCTGTCACCGGATCAATTAATGCACGTTGTCTCACCAGGGTTTTTGCCGTAATAAACAACGGACTCGGTGCTCGTAAGATTGTCGGGTTAAATCTCGTTTTCTGTTGAAGGTCAATGATTCAATCCTAATGATTTTAAATGCTAAAGTCTCTGGGGGAAAAAAAAGTAACTCGATAGCCTCCAATAGCTATAAATTGCCCGATCAGAACTCTGTGACCGTGATCTCCATGGCGACTTGCCAACTCGCGGTGACACGATGATCCACGGCGAGTTCGATTTTAGCTCATAGCCTGGAATTCCTTTAACGTAGGATTAATGAAACGAAAGGAATTCCTTCTCAGATTCCGATGCGTCTAAGTTTGATACGACGTCAGGTGTACGTAAAATTCAGAATCACGTCACGAGGTTCACGTAAGGTTCAAAAGTTAAAAAAATAAAAATAAATAGTGTAAACTTGTTTAATTTAGCTAACTAGCTTTTTATTAACAGCTCTTAAGCTCTTTTTTTGTTGCAATTTTGTAATTCAGAAGACTAGTTTAAAGCTTCACACGTCAGCAAAGCATCGGAGTGAAGGAGAACACCGAGGGAGTGAGGCAGAGAGACCGAGGGAGTGAGGCAGAGAGAGAGAGAAAGAGGCACAGAGAGAGAGAAAGAGGCACAGAGAGAGAGAAAGAGGCACAGAGAGAGAGAAAGAGGCACAGAGAGAGAGAGAAAGAGGCACAGAGAGAGAGAAAGAGGCGCAGAGAGAGAGAGAGAAAGAGGCGCAGAGAGAGAGAGAGAAAGAGGTGCAGAGAGAGAGAGAGAGAGAAAGAGGCAGAGAGAGAGAGAGAGAGAATGAGGCAGAGAGAGAGAGAGAGAGAGAGAGAGAGAGAGAGAGAAAGCGGCAGAGAGAGAGAGAGAGAGAGAGAGAGAGAGAGAGAGAGAGAAAGCGGCAGAGAGAGAGAGGCAGAGAGACCGAGGGAGTGAGGCAGAGAGCGAGAGAGTTAGAGGCGCAGAGAGAGAGAGAAAGAGTTAGAGGCGCAGAGAGAGAGAAAGAGGCAGAGAGAGAGAGAAAGAAAGAGGCGCAGAGAGAGAGAGAGACAGACAGAGAGACAGAGAGATGCTGATTAGGACAAAAATATCATGACACAGGGGCACTTTTTTTTAACCATTTTGCTATACTGACAACAGCTCTGTCAATCAATGGTTTTAGAATTTCTTACTGTTTTTGTACAGAAAGGTACCGAACTGTATAAACATCATGCACAGGGTTCAGCAGCCGTATGTACCATCTCAAAAAAAAAAAAAAGGTCTATGAAAACAACTTTCTTTAGTTTTTACTTTTAGACGTCCGTTATTTTGGAGTTTGTCGTGAACACGTTTTCTGTCTGTCCCAGATCTCGTGATCGACGTGACTCTGGAGTATTCTGGTGCGATTCGCAGAACCGAGAAGTTCGGAGCCCAAAAAAATCTACACGTGTCACGTTTGCAGAAAACTAGCGCAAGTCATTTCCTCTGAGTCAGCAGCGCATCTAACGCGTTCCTGCTTCTTTGCCAAAGCAGGTTATTTAACACAAACTGGAATACACCGATTCTCTGCGTGTTTTCTCCGAGCTTGGTTAGCATCCGCTCCAGCATCACTCGTTTATCTATCATTAGACTTTGAGCTGAAGCTCTGAGAGGTTTTATTCTCAGGCTCTTGTTGTGTGTGCGGGAGGTTCGTATCGTGCAGAAGCAGGTCGCCGATGTTACCCGGCCTACCAGCCGAGCGTAGAATGTAATCTTAGCGCCACGCTCGTGCTCCTTTAATTATTAATAATCAGACTCCAGTACACTGAAACCTTAGCGCTTTCATCTGAAGGCTTGTTCAGAAGGAATGGAATTTCACATGCAGATTCTCAGTCCATCAACACCGTCGTGTGTTCATCAAATAAATAAAAGAAACTTCTGACACATTTCACATCCTCCACGGGAAATATTTTATATCGTCACAGATATACCGATAATAATTTGTTTCTTCGTGCATCTAGATTGAAACACCCCTCCCCCCCACCTTCATTTACTAATCACACTCATCTGTTGCTCAACACCTCCTCAGCTTCCTGTATACAGTTTATAACGCTCCGTCTCCATCTGCTTAAACATCACGAAGAAGGAGCTAGAACAGGTGCTGAAGCTCACGTATCGTTCACTGTAACTGTGAGACCTTCGACTCCGCGTTTTGTTTCCCTACGTTGGTGTGAAAGGAGAATCTTGTGATATCTTTTATAGGTTTTGATATTAATTAAAACTACTCGCTCACATTAAGCTTTCATGCCGTTATTTAAAACGGAAAACACAACCGTTCAGACTACAACATTTGAGGTAAACGATTGTCTGTGAAGAAGTACACGTGCTATAATTTAGCAGTTTTTCAACACGATCGTTAAGAGTGCGCAACCCTCCATCCTCTTCCTTCCTAAATACGGCTTCCTCCATCGACTCCTCGTCCCTGTGGCTCAGATGACCGAAACAATTACATCCATAACGCGAGTGAACACGAATCATTTAAGAGAGAAAAAACAATCCCGAAGTCATCCGTCTCCGGCGTTAGAATTCTATCAGTTATATAAAATGACTCGTAAGTAAATAACCATTTATTTAGCTACAACGAAAGCTCATTATAAAATGAAACTCTGTGTCGAACATCAGAGGAGACTTTAATGAGCTGCTTGTTCGGTGAACTCGGCCCGACGAACACGGCGTGTTGTTAATAACGCTCTTGCTCACGTGTAGAGAGAGAAGACGGTCAAGGCTTTATCTATTCGGCGACGCCGAGACGAGTCGGAGAAAGATCTGTTCTGAACGTCCCGCGTTTTGTAGCCGTCACGATAGCGTAGATGATTCCTAATAATATCGTTGATTCTTGTCAACATGCTGATCACTCAATACAAATAATACGTGGGCTGAAATAATATTTAAAATAGAAATCACATGTCCTTAATGCGGCACTTAAAAAGTACATCTTTTAGCAAAATCCAAGAGCCTGGTTTACACTCAAATTTCATTTCTGCTGTCAGGATAAAAGTGTTGGTGATTGTTCTGTTTATGTTTTTCCCATTGTTTCTACTCTAATCGCAGAGGATGCCAGCTCCGATCAGACTGCGGGAGCTGATCCGGACCATCCGGACGGCTCGGACCCAGGCCGAGGAGCGAGAGATGATCCAGAAAGAATGCGCGACCATCCGCTCGTCCTTCAGAGAAGAAGACAACACTTACCGCTGTAGGAACGTTGCAAAGCTGCTGTACATGCACATGTTGGGTTATCCAGCACATTTCGGGCAGGTAAATAAGGACCAAAAAAAAAAAAACAAACAAACAAGTTACCTACCTGATTTTCACTGCACGTCTTCGCTACGTGCGACGTAACGTCAGGATGCTCGAATGTTAGAAACGTGTTTGTTTTGTAGCTGGAATGTCTGAAGCTGATCGCGTCACAGAAGTTTACCGACAAGAGAATAGGGTACCTGGGGGCCATGTTGCTGTTGGACGAGAGGCAGGACGTCCATTTACTCATGACAAACTGCATTAAGAAGTAAGCAACAGACAGGAAGTGAAACACAAAGTGCATTTTTGAGACTGCAGCGTTTTTTTCCCAGCATCTCTAAACCTCTGTGTCTGTTTATCCATCGCAGCGATCTAAATCACAGCACGCAGTACGTCCAGGGACTGGCCTTGTGCACCCTCGGCTGCATGGGTTCGTCAGAAATGTGCCGCGATCTGGCCGGGGAGGTGGAGAAACTTCTCAAAACCTCAAATTCCTACTTGAGGAAAAAGGTAATTTTTAACCGCGTCCCGCCATCCGACACGGTCGGGATTCTCGTTCGAGAACTCGAAGGTTACCCAGACGGTTTTTTTCTTCGCAGGCGGCGCTGTGCGCGGTTCACGTCATTCGGAAAGTTCCAGAGTTGATGGAGATGTTTCTGCCGGCGACAAAAAACCTGCTGAGCGAGAAGAATCACGGTGAGAGACGTTTTACAGCACGCCTTCAATGTTTACTTTAACAAGCGCTTGTGCTCTGGGGTTATTAGAACAGCTTGACTGATAACTCACTTGACATCAGGTACTTTTCTTTACCTAGTCTGTTTTCTTTAACCCAACATACTCAAGTTTATTAAAATAATGTTCTACATATTTCGCAGGTTATTTATACTAGAAAAAAAAACTGTTATCGTACCTTTTAAAGCCTCAGGCGAGACATATTAACTGTGTAGGTGTGTCAGATGACTTCATGATTGACAGCATCGTCTCTACATGTCACGTTGTAGTGATAGAGAAAGGTGTTTTTTCCCCTAAATGTTGATGTTCTGTATATTACAAAATGTGTAAAAAAAATAAATAAAATTATAACAATAATAAAAAACTTTTTTTGTGGTCCATAGAATAAATGTTTCATATTTTATTTCTTTTTTTCTTTGTAATGACATTTTTTTGCTCGTTTGTCAGGAGTTCTCCACACGTCTGTCGTTTTACTCACCGAAATGTGTGAACGAAGTCCCGACATGCTCACTCACTTCAGAAAGGTACGTCTTCATCTTAATCACCTTTTTTTTTTTTTTTTGCATTATTTATTCGTATAAACTGACAAACAAACCCACAATGTTTTTTGTACTCTTGTCACAAGTGGCTCGTAGACGCTCTTGAATTTTCGATGCTTGCTCTGCGTTAGTACTTTTTCAGAGGACTGCTTCCTTTGGAGCTCTTTCTCTCTCTCTCTCTCTCTCTCTCTCTCTCTCTCTCTCTCCCTCTCTCTCTCTCTCCCCCTCTATCCCCCTCTATCCCCGTCTCTCTCTCTCCCTGCCTCTCTCTCCCTCTATCCCTTTCTCTATCTGTTTCTCTCCCTTTCTCTCTCTCCCTCTATCCCCATCTTTTTCTTTCTCTCCCTTTCTTCCTCTCTCCCTCTCTTTTCTCTCTTTCTCTCCCTCTCTTTTGTCTCTTTCTCTCCCTTTCTCTCTCTCCCTCTATCCCCCTCTCTCTCTCTCCTACTCTCCCTCTCTCTCTCTCTCTCTCTCTCTCTCTCTCTCTCTCTCTCTCCCTCTATCCCCGTCTCTCCCTCTATCCCCGTTTCTCCGTCTCTCACTCTCTCCCTCTATCCCCTTTCTCTCCCCCCTTTCTCTCTCCCCTCCCCCCCCTCCCTCTCTCTCTCTCTCTCCCCGTCTCTCTCCCTCTCCCCCTCTCTCTCCCTCTGTCCCCGTCTCTCCCTCTCTGTCTCTCACTCTCTCCCTCTATCCCCTTTCTCCCCCCCCCTCTCTCCCCGTCTCTCTCTCTCTCTCCCCGTCTCTCTCTCTCTCTCTCTCCCCGTCTCCCCGTCTCTCTCTCTCTCTCTCTCTCTCTCTCTCTCTCTCTCTCTCTCTCTCTTACTGTACCTACCGCTCCTCTGCCTCTACGGCATGACCCACCTCTCATTACTCATGACCGTAACATTTTATTTTCTTTAAAACTCTTCTCTGAAAGTTAAAGCTCTCTTCTCTCCAGTTCCCCGCCCTAACATCTACTTCATATTTTTCTGTCATTTGTCTTCGTTACAATTCCTGCATTGTGTTAGAATGAGAAGGTAAGAGGACATTCTGGTTTCATAGCTGGTGCATGCTCTTAAAGAATCTCACTTCACTGTGCTATCTGTAGACATAGTGTATTATTTATTTAATTTTATTTTATTTTGAGTTGATTGTTTGGTTTTGATACGTTCTCCATGTTCTTTATGATTTTTGGTTTGAATGTCATCACAGACCCGTGTGTAATTTGTGGTCCAGTGTTGCACCGTATAGACTAACGAATAACGGTCATTCATTCCGTATCTGTCGTGGTGACCTCCAGAGCACAAAATGGAATCTTTTACTCAAAACTAACACAGGAAATTAAATAGAAATCCACGCCTTAATTACACAATCCATCCAGAACAGGTGAGTTCCATCGTTAGACAGTTCTATAATCATGACTGACGCATCCATTCGACTCGCTTCTAACCGAATGTGCTGAGAAAATCTGATTGTTCCCAGATGATTTTCACCCTCATCGTGTTGATGGTTGCTTCCCCTTCTTTATTGTCATTATTTATGATTTATTTACAAATCAGACTTTATATATGTATTGATGTTATTTTGTCAGCATCCTGTTTTTCCATCGGATGTTTTTTTCCCCCTCTTTTTTTTAAGCTGGTTCCTCAACTGGTGCGAATCCTGAAGAACCTGATCATGTCTGGATATTCTCCAGAGCACGACGTGTCCGGCATCAGCGACCCCTTCCTGCAGGTAAGCACCACCCATTTATATCAGTATTGTAATAAACTCCATCCTACTTTAAAGGTGGGGTCTCCGTTGTTTGAGAAATGCTTCAGAAAACTGAGTCGGGGCGACAAACGAAACTCAATAACTCCTGAGCTAAACACTGTTACTACACAAATAACACCTCTTTTCTATCGTAGTAATGTAGAGACGCAGCTACAACCGTGTTTTGTGTAGTAACAGTGTTTAGCTCAGGAGTTATTGACTCGGGAAACTCCAATCTGTGAATATGTGACCAACTTTACTTAAGACGCCGAGGCGCTTTTTTCCTTCTCGATAGGTGAGTAACGTTGGTTTTGTTTTGTTACACAGAACTAATATATGTCTTTGTCCTTTACATGATTATGTTTGTGTGTCATTTTTGCTTGTTTGTTTATCTGCAATCGTATTGTTCTTCACTTCAGCTATGATAAAGACACGTTTCTTTCCATTAGTCGCCTGGGTTACGTATGTATGTGTGGGCGGAGCTATCGATACAGGGGTGGGACCCATTTGGGTTAGGGGCGTGTTTGTTTTGGTGATTTTATATGTCAACATTGGCTTTTAAACAACGGAGACCCTATAATATGTAGTATAATGTACAGCTGCAGGGTGTTATCTTTTTAATCGGTTTAATGTTTTGGTATTTAAAAACGTGTAGCCGTTCGCTTGTAGCTTAAATATATTCTTCTTCTTAATTTTATAGTAATTACAGTATAATTGTAGAATGTAATAACCGTTGTCTTGTTTTTAAACGCACCAAACTGCAACACGTTCGTTTCAGGTCCGGATACTGAGGCTACTGAGAATTCTGGGAAAGGGTGACGACGACTCTAGCGAAGCTATGAACGACATCCTAGCACAGGTACATCACTTCCCTAGATCAAAAGTTCCAAGTTATTTATCCATGTTATTTATGGCTTATTATTTATTTTATTATTTATTTTTTTTCCCCTGTAGGTTGCAACAAACACAGAGACGAGTAAAAACGTAGGCAACGCAATCTTGTACGAAACCGTTCTGACTATCATGGACATCAAGTCAGAGAGCGGATTAAGGGTGAGTAAAAAAAGTGATATTTATTTTTGACTGATTTTAGTGTGATGCCTATTTATTTATTTGTCTATTTCTAATGCAGGTATTAGCAATAAATATCCTGGGACGTTTTCTTCTCAACAATGACAAAAACATCAGGTAGTTACTAATCACCTTTATGATGAAAAGAATAATTATGGACTGCTATTTTGTCATTTTTGAACGACTTTCTGTTTAAAATCGATTTTCCACAGTCAGTAATGGCTGCAGGTAGGGTTGCCAAGTTGGATATTTGTGCACCAAATTCAACTGGACCATAGCAAATGTATATGTAGAGAGGTTTTTTTTTCTTGGCTAGTTTACAAATAGTCTGCATCTGCCAAGATCTTTTACACCGATTATCAGAGTTTAGTCTAAAACTATTCCTGCTATCAACTCTATAGTGTGTTTTTATTGGTTGTATAATTAAGAAGATTTTGCATATTACTGCAAATTAAAAATGCTTACGCCCCACAGAAATGGTGTTTATCAGAAAAAAATTACATTTTGGGTCTTTTGCTACTCATTTGTTGTGGGTATTATCCAGAGACATGGCAACCCTTCCCACTTTCAAAGCACAAAGCTGTAAATTCCTTTGCTTTTTGTGCGATATGTATGGACGTTATTTACATACTTTTTTCTCCACACTTCAGATATGTGGCACTGACGTCCCTACTGAAAACCGTGCAGACGGATCACAACGCAGTTCAAAGGCATCGGAGTACCATCGTGGACTGTCTGAAAGACCTGGACGTCTCCATCAAAAGGTACAACCGTAAACGCGCTTATTTGCAGTCTGATTACTACTCGGAGTAGCTCCGGCTCCGAACGACCTCCTGATGTTCTGTCCTCCTCCACAGACGTGCCATGGAGCTGAGTTTTGCCCTGGTCAATGGGAATAACATCCGAGGGATGATGAAGGAGCTGCTGTATTTCTTGGACTCGTGCGACCCGGATTTCAAAGCCGACTGCGCGTCAGGGGTCTTCCTGGCTGCTGAGAAGTAAGGTTGGGGTTGTTGCCCCTTTGAAGATTTTTCCTGTGTTGAAAATGGTGATTTCAGACATTCACAGGAAAGCTACAATGGAGTCCAAAATTATTGGCACCCCTAGGTAACCAGTTGATTTTTTTTCCACTCGGTGCTTAGGTCACATTTTTTTTCTTATTCTCTTGGGTGCCAAAACTTTTGGAATTGTCTCGAAGTTTGCTTTGTCAGATTCTCTCCGAAAAAAATTACTGTTGCTAAAAATACAAACATAACATTTATCTTTAATATTTTTTTTTATGCATTTGACTTTTTATTTATTTTATTTTTTGCGCCACGTAAATCAGAGGTGCTGCGTGATGATAAAATGAGTGATCCATCGTCAGAGCGTGACTCTGTTGACACATTCATTTCTGACAGCATGACCTCCAGTGTTAAAGGAACTGAAAACTACCTCAGCTTTTGTATTTTTTTTTCCTTTGTCCAAAACGATGCACATATTTAACCATTATAAATATATATATTTATTTTATCTCCTCCAGATACGCCCCCTCCAAAAGATGGCACATAGACACCATAATGAGGGTGTTAACGACGGTAAATCACTTTCTCTTTGGTTCTTGTCTGGTGTAATAGGTGGGCAGATGAAGCAGATTTATCCTGATAAATACGACTTAAGGAGACCATTGCAGAGAAACAGAACGCTTTTATAATCTGTTCTAGCTTTTGGTAAGTGTATGTAGCTAGTAGCTTGATTTGCTAATCCCTTACACGCGTGGCAACATTAGCAGTCGCTACGCAACATAAGTGACTTGTTGCTCGCTAGTGTGAACACTACAATAAAGTTTAATTAAAATTGGGGTTTAAAATTCAAGCCCTTTCATTCCTAATTGTTAGTAAGTAAGAAAGCTTGCTCTTTTGTTACCGCATATGGTGAAAAACGATCGTACGGTTTATCAGTAAACGAACATCTAATCGTGCAGCGATTCATACGAGCTGTTGAGTGATGAGGCTTCAGAGTGATCCATCGACTGATAGCTAGAACTGATGAGTTCGTTAACTCTGACAGCAGCTCTGATCCTGTTTTCGAAAGCGCTGGAGTTATTTGTATTACTGCGGTTTGTAAGGATGCAGTTTGGTCGTTGCAGGCGGGGAGTTACGTCCGAGACGACTCCGTCCCGAACCTCATTCAGCTCATCACCAACAGTGTGGAGATGCACGCTTACACAGTGCAGAGACTTTACAAAGCCCTGCTGGATGACATCTCACAGGTGAAAAGCCTTTTTTATTCCGTTTTTCGATTTTAAGATCCCGTCGTCTACCGAACCTCCACGTTTCTATATGTCGAGTGAATATTTACCTTCTCCTGCAGCAACCTCTGGTGCAGGTGGCGTCCTGGTGCATAGGAGAGTACGGAGACCTGCTGGTGTCGGGCCAGTGTGAGGAGGAGGAACCCATTCAAGTAAATATTACACCACTCCATCATTTGGACTCTGCCTGTCAGATTCACTTACGAACCGCGTTTGCAGACGACGACGACGCAGAAAACCGTGGTCGGGAATTTGAGAGAGCATAATTGTCTGTTCTCTGGGTTTGAACATAATTAGTTTCCTCTTGAACTACGAGGGATTCGAACCAAATTCGGGAAAAGAAGGTTTAAGGGGATAAACCTTTTTTAAATTCCTGTACAAATAACCTGGAATATAATTCAAGTATGAAGATATTACTTGTTAAAATTGCTAGATAAAAATCCATTTGGGAAAACGCACGTCTGAAAGTCAGGAGCTTCCGGAGCTTCGTGAATCGTTTGAAATGCAAACTCGTCTAAGTTTTAGTTTTTCGTTCACTTGTTTTATTTATCTTTTTTTAAATATACAAGACTGATTCCGGATGCCGTCAATGGGAGTCATAATCAGTGAAGCCGCGATTAAATTCGTATGTGTTGTTACAGTCTTCTCTCTATCCTGAAAGTGTAACGTAGCCTAATGTGGTAATGACGGTGTACATGTCGGTTAAGTTCAGTACAACCTCTTTGTAGTATTTTAGAACCAATTTTAATATTGATATATAAATAGTAAGGTCATAGGTTTTGATTTGTGACACAGTTCATGCAGAAAGTTTTACAAGACCAGGCTTATCGGTGTGCTTAATGTCGCTGTGCATAAATTAACTTAAACGTTTTACAGCTTGACCTGGAAATCTGACGGACAGGGATGCGTTGGCTCTGACGTTCTTGCTAGTGAACGTTGTGTACGTGAGGAACACAGTGAGGGTGTGAATAATAATACACAAGTTATTAAATGTTTTTTACATTCCTGTGGTTTTTAGTTGCTTAGCTCTTGTGATGAGATTCGTTTCAAGTCTTCAGAAAAATATTTGCATGTGGATTTTTGCCTTTGACTGATGTTCATTATGAAGAAATTTCAGCCCAGACACTTTTTTCCTCTTGTGTTAAAGTGTCAGCTCTGTTCTTCTGCTCGAAGGTTACAGAAGATGAGGTCTTGGATGTTTTGGAAGGTCTTCTCGTCTCCAACTTGTCCACCCCCGTGACCCGAGGTTACTCTCTGACCGCCATCATGAAGCTGTCCACTCGTTTCAGTGGCGTGAAGTAAGCAAACCTTTATACAATTATACAGGGTCGTAAAATTAATACGTCACCGGTTTGTATAACGGTTTTTATTCTTGTTCTTTTTTTTTTTTTTACCCTCCAGTCGAATAAAGAAAGTGGTGTCCATATACGGCAGCAGCATAGACGTGGAGTTACAGCAGAGAGCTGTGGAGTATAATGCACTTTTCAAGAAATACGATCACATGAGGTAAGAACCGGGCGATACTCGCTTTCATAGGCTACGTGAACGTGGAGGAGGGAAAATGATGATCACAGTTGATAAGAGAGAATTAGTAACCGATCTTTCTCCACATCAGCTTCTCTCTCTCACTCTTACTCTTCCACCCTTTAAGGCCGGCCTTATTAGAGCGAATGCCCATCATGGAGAAAACGGCCACTAACGGCCCGACAGAGATCGTCCAGACCAACGGAGAGACGGAACCTTCTGTGCTGGATACAAAACACCCCCCCAGCATCGTTCAGACAAATCAGGTGAGAAGGCTACAGGCACGGATTAGATTTCTCTGTCGTGACTCTCTGTACGTTCAGGACAAATATCGTCGCTGTCGGGCGGAAACCTCGTATGTCCAAATTTGGTCAATTTCATATTTTTTTCACATAACGATGCTATTGGTCAGTCCCCACGTGGGTCTGTTATTTTTACAAGTTATTAACCAATCTAAAGTCTTGAAAATAGCTTGAGCGCAAATCTCATAACTCCATTGGACACTTCAACTGTCCACCTCTTCCTCACTCCGTGTGAGAGCTTCGCGTCATATTTCTCCTCAAGAAGAGTCGCAACGAATCAACACGTCTTCTGAGGTAAATGTCTTCAAAACACTGGGCTCAAA
>NC_083460.1:41281310-41286310 GCF_030014155.1 Tachysurus vachellii
ATCCTTTTCACCGTTTATTTTTCTTTTTAAACATATTGACCCTTTTCTAATCAAAAATCCTACACAGTAATCAGTCTAATTTAATAACTTCCCTGTTTGATTGTTTATTCAGAAGATTTAGAAGAAATGTATTATCTGCTGCCTGTATATTGTATATAACTGTAAAAGATGACGGGAGAAAAAAAAAAATCAATGAAATGAAATAAACTCCAGTTTGAAGACCTGTGGCGAAGAGTTAGGGGGCTGTACATGTATACAAGTGTAAAGAATCAAGAGTCTGCATTTCTTTTTTTTTTTCCTTTTGATTTTGTTTCGCTAATCACATAGATGGCGGTCAGAATGTTGGCGGTTTGATGCACTACTGAAATGAGTTTTTGCAAGATGATGATGATGGCGAAGTATATACGCTGCATCGCCGCTCGAACCCTCCTCATGCTTAGCTTTCTGTTAACAGCTATCCTTCAGGTCAATGTTGACTATCACTTTCTTCACTAAAATACATCCAGATCTATATTTTTGTTTTCATAAATTAATCTCAGTGAAACATGCACTTTTTTTTTAAACATCAGAGAGGATTTATTAACATTGCACTCATTTCTGTTTATACTCTGAGACACAAGTCTTAGAGTAGCGGACTGATAGAAGCTGTTACTCGTCTTTAATCTTTAATCCGAAAGGGGAACGGAGAGTGGAGGAGGAATAAAATCAGGCCCTATGCTGCTTGTGTGTACACGTGTGTATGTACGTGTGTGTGTGTACGTATGTGTGTGTACGTGTACGTGTACGTGTACGTGTGTGTGTACGTGTGTGTGTGTGTGTACGTGTGTGTGTGTGTGTACGTGTGTGTGTGTACGTGTGTGTGTGTGTGTGTGTGTGTGTGTGTACACGTGTGTGTGTGTGTGTGTGTGTGTGTACACGTGTGTGTGTGTGTGTGTGTGTGTGTACGTGTGTGTGTGTGTACACGTACGCGCGTGTGTACACGTGTGTGTAGAGTGTCCAAGCTAGAGCGAGTTGCCTTTCTGCACCTTTTCCTCCCCGTTCTGTTCTTTTGGTTTATTTTATCTTGGCTGCAGCGTTTCCTTTCGACTGCATGTGAAAACCCTGATTGTAAATATTTGTCATTTTTACTCTTTCTGTAAAAAAACAAAAAAAAAACAAAAGAACTTCCTGACGATGCAAGAGAAGATGCGAGTCTCCCCACCTGTGTGTGTGTGTGTGTGTGTGTGTGTGTGTGTGTGTGTGTGTGTTTGTGTGTGTAACATTATTAAAACACCACACGTGTTGTTTAACCCCGTTCAAAGCGCCATGTATCACACACTCGGATGATCCTCTCCTCCATCTGAATCCCCTGTTCAATTCAATAAACAAACAAATCAACACACAACTTTGATCTTTACGAAGCTTCTTTTTTTACGCTCGCTGTCTAGTCACATCAGAGCGTATGGAGGAGGAGGATGATGATGAGGGCTGGGTGTACTTCATACGTGTTGTCCTTTTTATTATTTCTCTCTGTTTCCCCTCATCCATATGTTTGACATGCTGAACTGAATCAGTGTCCCGTGTCTTCTCAGAGCGAGAGAGAGAGAGAGAGCGAGAGCTGGACTGAAAATACTTCATGATGATGAATGAAAAAACTTGTAATCTACTACATGGGATATTTTAGACTTATGCTGTGTATATTTGTCTTTGGGTTGGAGAAAATGACCAAGAGAAATAAAAAATAAAAAATCTAAACTAACATTGTCTCTGATTTTATTCTCATTACTTCTATTATTTGTATAATTTACTTATTAATCTTTAATTTTATTTGAATAAAATTCATTATTATTCATGTTGTAATCACCTTTGTATTTATTATTAGTTCAATTTTTATTATTTTAATTGTAATTTGAAGTCTTTGTTTTCATGCTATTAGGATCTCCTATTATTGTTATTATTTATCAGTAAACTGATTAGATTTTTGGTGGTATTCTAATTAGTACAATTTTATTACTATTTATTTATTTATTTTAATGTTTGTCCTATTTAGGTAACGTTTCTGTTATTCTTTGTCATAACGTTCTTATTAGTATTTCATAGTTTATTATAGTAGTTGATGTATTTATTACGATTATTATAGTAGTCGATATTTATTATTCGATATTTATTATAGTATTCGATATTTATTACAGTATTTTTTATAGTAGTCGATATTATTTATTACGATATTTATTATAGTCGATATTTATTATTTATTATAGTAGTCGATATTTATTACAGTATTTATTATAGTAGTCGATATTTATTATTATAGTAGTCGATATTTATTACGATATTTATAATAGCAGTCGATATTATTTATGATTATTATAATAGTCGATATTTATTACGATATTTATTATAGTAGTCGATATTTATTATTATAGTAGTCGATATTAATTACGATATTTATTATAGTAGTTGATATTATTTATTACGCTATTTATTATAGTAGTCGATATTTATTACGATATTATAGTAGTCGATATTTTTATTATAGTAGTCGATATTAATTATGATATTTATTATAGTAGTCGATATTAATGATATTTATTATAGTAATCGATATTGTTTATTACGCTGTTTATTATAGTAGTCGATATTTATTACAATATTTATTATAGTAGTCGATATTAATTGATATTTATTATAGCAGTCTATTATTTATTACGCTATTTATTATAGTAGTCGATATTTATTATTTATTATAGTAGTCGATAATAATTACGATATTTATTATAGTAGTCGATATTTATTACTGATATTTATCATTTTACACATTTCTCTTAGTAGTATAAGAGATAAATAGAACTTTATCATTGCCTAGTACTGGTACATAGCAACATAAATATTTAAATATATGTACAACAAATAAATAAGGTACGTCAGGTAGGATAACCAGGTGTGTATGAATATGTCTAAAAAATATATGTCTGTGAAAATGTCTGCATTATGTACACTGTATATACAACAAAAACCAAGATAATATAGTGTATGTACAGATGATGTACAGAGGTAAACTAGGGCAGGTGATGAATTTACAGTTATATATATTTATAATAAAGTAGTGAAGATGTACGGGGTGGAGCAGAACCGTGAGGTATCAGAGGGACGTCAGGGTCCTAAAGGTGAAGTGTAGAGTTCAGGACGTTTATGGCTCTGAACCTGCAGGATCTGGTTCTGTATCTCCTCCAGTTTGTTACTTGGTGGAAGGAGACCATGATGATTTTGTGTGAGGTTTACGTTCGTTCGACTTCTGATGTGGCTCCATGAACTCAGGACACACATCAGAAGTCGAACGAACGTAAACCTCACACAAAATCATCCAATGGACACAAACCAGATGCAGATTTATTCATAAAAGTTCCACAGGAGAATTTCTACAAGACATTTAACATTCATGAAAATCCAGTGAGCTGAGGAGATCTTTTGTCTGTGTGAATTTATGTATAAGGAAAACGTACAAATTGAGACTGGCTTCTAGCTGACGCAGAAAAACTGGTGATATGTTAAAATATAAATCGCATATTATTTTTATTGTAAACGCAAATTTAATAGCATGATTTTAATAAATGCGATATGAAACAAGTTGGTAAACAAACCCAATAATATTAACTGTAAGTTCAAAAGTAATGGCATCCCTCCTGTAGCTGATGCACCACAGTGGCTGAGCTGCATTACTGGAAAATTTACCATATGCTGCAATTTAGGCATTATTATTAGTTTATCAGGTTGAATCGATTATGTGGGTGTGTGAACAGAACTGAGTGTAGATGTATAGAGCTGAGTGTAGATGTATAGAGCTGAGTGTAGATGTATAGAACTGAGTGTAGATGTATAGAACTGAGTGTAGATGTATAGAGCTGAGTGTAGATGTATAGAACTGAGTGTAGATGTATAGAGCTGAGTGTAGATGTATAGAACTGAGTGTAGATGTATAGAGCTGAGTGTATAGAACTGAGTGTAGATGTATAGAGCTGAGTGTAGATGTATAGAACTGAGTGTAGATGTATAGAACTGAGTGTAGATGTATAGAGCTGAGTGTAGATGTATAGAACTGAGTGTAGATGTATAGAGCTGAGTGTAGATGTATAGAGCTGAGTGTAGATGTATAGAACTGAGTGTAGATGTATAGAGCTGAGTGTAGATGTATAGAACTGAGTGTAGATGTATAGAGCTGAGTGTAGATGTATAGAACTGAGTGTAGATGTATAGAACTGAGTGTAGATGTATAGAGCTGAGTGTAGATGTATAGAACTGAGTGTAGATGTATAGAGCTGAGTGTAGATGTATAGAGCTGAGTGTAGATGTATAGAGCTGAGTGTAGATGTATAGAACTGAGTGTAGATGTATAGAGCTGAGTGTAGATGTATAGAACTGAGTGTAGATGTATAGAACTGAGTGTAGATGTATAGAACTGAGTGTAGATGTATAGAACTGAGTGTAGATGTATAGAGCTGAGTGTAGATGTATAGAGCTGAGTGTAGATGTATAGAGCTGAGTGTAGATGTATAGACCTGAGTGTAGATGTATAGAGCTGAGTGTATAGAGCTGAGTGTAGATGTATAGAGCTGAGTGTAGATGTATAGAGCTGAGTGTAGATGTATAGAACTGAGTGTAGATGTATAGAGCTGAGTGTATAGAGCTGAGTGTATAGAGCTGAGTGTATAGAGCTGAGTGTAGATGTATAGAGCTGAGTGTAGATGTATAGAGCTGAGTGTATAGAGCTGAGTGTACAGAACTGAGTGTAGATGTATAGAGCTGAGTGTAGATGTATAGAGCTGAGTGTAGATGTATAGAGCTGAGTGTAGATGTATAGAACTGAGTGTAGATGTATAGAGCTGAGTGTAGATGTATAGAACTGAGTGTAGATGTATAGAGCTGAGTGTATAGAGCTGAGTGTAGATGTATAGAGCTGAGTGTAGATGTATAGAGCTGAGTGTATAGAGCTGAGTGTATAGAGCTGAGTGTATAGAGCTGAG
>NC_083460.1:41291310-41293810 GCF_030014155.1 Tachysurus vachellii
GAAAGATCTGGCAGACACTGGAGTTGTGGTACATCATTCCACTATAAAGAGATACTTGTACAAATATGGTCTTCATGGAAGAGTTATCAGAAGAAAACCTTTATCTATCTATCTATCTATCTATCTATCTATCTATCTATCTATCTATCTATCTATCTATCTATCTATCTATCTATCTATCTGTCTGTCTGTCTGTCTGTCTGTCTGTCTGTCTGTCTGTCTGTCTGTCTGTCTGTCTGTCTATCTATCTATTCCCATATATAGCTAGACCAGTGGTGTCATTGGTCTCACTCTCTCACTCACTCATTCATCTTCTACCGCTTATCCGAACTACCTCGGGTCACGGGGAGCCTGTGCCTATCTCAGGCGTCATCGGGCATCAAGGCAGGATACACCCTGGACGGAGTGCCAACCCATCGCAGGGCACACACACACTCTCATTCACTCACACACTCACACACTATGGGCAATTTTTCCAGAGATGCCAATCAACCTACTATGCATGTCTTTGGACCGGGGAGGAAACCGGAGTACCCGGAGGAAACCCCCGAGGCACGGGGAGAACATGCAAACTCCACACACACAAGGTGGAGGTGGGAATCAAACCCCCCTTTGCTGAAATTTAAATTAAAATAAAATTTAAACAAAATTATGAGAGCAGGAAGTCTGCAGTTTATTATTATTGTTATTGTTATTATTATTATTATTATTATTATTATTATTATTATTATTATTATTATTATTATTATTTGTAGTAGTAATTATTTATTTAGTCATAATACATATCACTGCATGTATAAGTGTAGAACTTGCAGCACCTTAAATCAGACCCTCTATAAATTAGACCCTGTATAAATCAGACAGTGTATAAATCAGACCCTGTATAATTCAGACAGTGTATAAATCAGACCCTGTATAAATCAGACAGTGTATAAATCAGACCCTGTATAAATCAGACTCTGTATAAATCAGACAGTGTATAAATCAGACCCTGTATAAATCAGACAGTGTATAAATCAGACCCTGTATAAATCAGACTCTGTATAAATCAGACCCTGTATAAATCAGACTCTGTATAAATCAGACAGTGTATAAATCAGACCCTGTATAAATCAGACAGTGTATAAATCAGGACCTGTATAAATCAGACCCTGTATAAATCAGACCCTGTATAAATCAGACTCTGTATAAATCAGACCCTGTATAAATCAGACCCTGTATAAATCAGACTCTGTATAAATCAGACTCTGTATAAATCAGACCCTGTATAAATCAGACCCTGTATAAATCAGACTCTGTATAAATCAGACCCTGTATAAATCAGACCCTGTATAAATCAGACTCTGTATAAATCAGACTCTGTATAAATCAGACCCTGTATAAATCAGACCCTGTATAAATCAGACCCTGTATAAATCAGACTCTATAAATCAGACCCTGTATAAATCAGACCCTGTATAAATCAGACCCTGTATAAATCAGACCCTGCATAAATCAGACTCTGTATAAATCAGAACCTGTATAAATCAGACTCTGTATAAATCAGACCCTGTATAAATCAGACCCTGTATAAATCAGAACCTGTATAAATCAGACTCTGTATAAATCAGACCCTGTATAAATCAGACTCTGTATAAATCAGACAGTGTATAAATCAGACCCTGTATAAATCAGACAGTGTATAAATCAGGACCTGTATAAATCAGACCCTGTATAAATCAGACCCTGTATAAATCAGACCCTGTATAAATCAGACTCTGTATAAATCAGACCCTGTATAAATCAGACTCTGTATAAATCAGACCCTGTATAAATCAGACCCTGTATAAATCAGACCCTGTATAAATCAGACTCTGTATAAATCAGACCCTGTATAAATCAGACTCTGTATAAATCAGGACCTGTATAAATCAGACCCTGTATAAATCAGACCCTGTATAAATCAGACCCTGTATAAATCAGACTCTGTATAAATCAGACAGTGTATAAACCAGACTCTGTATAAATCAGGACCTGTATAAATCAGATTAACAGACAGACAGACAGACAGACAGACAGACAGACAGACAGACAGATGTATATATATATATATATCCTGAAAAAGTCCACAAACTTTTGGTGCTATAGACTTTCTACAGAAGGTCCTAAACGCTTCCATATCCGTTGTGTCTTCGTATAAAAACGGAAGAAAAGTGTTACATAATGTTTTGTATGTTGATGTCCTGAACATTCTGTACAGTGTTCTAGTGTTTATAATGAACATAATGTATTATAATAATAATGCATCTGACGCGTACAGTAGAGCTCAGAAAGCTTATGAATAATAATGACATAACTCGAGGTAGCCCCGCCCCTCTTATGTTTATTCATCGTGTGATCTGACAGCCGAGAGAGAGAGAGAGAGAGAGAGAGAGAGAGAGAGAGAGAGAGAGATTCTCAGCCCTCATGATGGCGTCTCATCGAGTCCGGATGGGGTTTTTCCGCCGTCTCCTGTGTCGGA
>NC_083460.1:41298810-41321310 GCF_030014155.1 Tachysurus vachellii
TCACTTTTTGTCACTCACGCCCCCAGACCATAGCGCTGGTTTAATGTGAGTCATTACTGTGTCTTTTTTTTTTTTTTTTTTCAACTTTTTTTAACTCACAGCTTGGGTGAGTGACACACAAATGTCTTAAAAGGTTCTGAGTGTGTGTAAGAAACAGAAGTGTTGTGTTCAAAGCAGTGACAGACAGACAGACAGACAGACAGACAAACAGACAGACAGACAGACAGACAGACAGACACAAACACAGACACACCCAAAACTTCCCTCCATTTGTTTATGGAATACATATACTGTAATTTTCAAGAAGTTGCCCAAGGGTGGGGTTTGTGTGTGTGTGTGTGTGTGTGTGTGTGTGTGTGTTTCCACATGACTAATCTAAAACAAAAATACAAGCTTCATAAGATAGTATCCCAGGAGCATCTCTATACATTCATCCCCATTTTAATATGCCACAGGTTTATGAATATGCACGGATATGCAAATTAGGAAAATTCAGAATATTCTAATATCACTAACATTAGGTTAAGTCAGGTTGATTTACATTGTTATTCTTTCATCTTTGTGTATATTTAACAGCAGCTAAATCATAATATGTTCACATGTTAGCAAATTAAACATCAGCTACTGTAAGTTAGCTAGCTGGCTATCTACCTAAAGTCAATGGTTGTATAGATAAAGGATTAAAGGTACTACATTCTATTGTCATCTTCTTTCAGTTTGCATGTTGGACGTGTTTGGTCCAAATCTTTGGCACTTAATTAGTGACATCACATTTTCAGCTTGATCGTAGCTCCGGCCCTAAATTTCTTTTTGTTTTAAATAATGACTTATCTATAAAACCTGATTCAGCATAAATACAGGAGACATTAATCATGTCTTGAGCTTTAGAGTACACAAATAGGGGTCTGGAGAATCTCAGAGAAGGACATGATCCTGCATTATCCTCAGACTTCAGAATGACTCAACAAATGTCCAGAAGGTTTCAGGGTTGAGTCAAAGAAACCTCACTGGGGTTCATGCAGCATTACAATAAACGTGTCATGGCTGTGCACATGAGGATGATTTAAAAGGATTCTGCAGTTTAGTTTTACAACCTAATCTCTGTTTAGTGTAGGACGTGTGATTACAACAGAGTGGCTACGGAATTTCTTCCATAGAGAAAAGAGCAGAAAATATCTTTACAACAAACGTGACTTATCATGGAAGTCTAAGGGCAAGTGTTCAGGAAATGTTCAGTATGTAACTCGATGTTCAATAAACATTTAAAACACCTGCCATGGACACACTGTAAAACCTGCCCTAGACACACTGTAAAACCTGCCCTAGACACACTTTAACACCTGCCCTAGACACGCTTTAACACCTGCCCTAGACACACTGTAAAACTTGCCCTAGACACACTTTAACTCCTGCCCTAGTCACACTGTAACACCTGCCCTAGTCACACTGTAACACCTGCCCTAGTCACACTGTAACACCTGCCCTAGTCACACTGTAACACCTGCCCTAGTCACACTATAACACCTGCCCTAGTCACACTTTAACACCTGCCCTGGACACACTTTAACACCTGCCCTAGTCACACTGTAACATCTGCCCTAGACACACTTTAACACCTGCCCTAGACACACTGTAACACCTGCCCTAGTCACACTGTAACATCTTCCCTAGACACACTTTAACACCTGCCCTAGTCACACTGTAACATCTGCCCTAGACACACTTTAACACCTGCCCTAGACACACTTTAACACCTGCCCTAGACACACTGTAACATCTTCCCTAGACACACTTTAACATCTGCCCTAGACACACTTTAACATCTGCCCTAGACACACTTTAACACCTGCCCTAGACACACTTTAACATCTGCCCTAGACACACTTTAACACCTGCCCTAGACACACTTTAACATCTGCCCTAGACACACTTTAACATTTGCCCTAGACTCACTTTAACATCTGCCCTAGACACACTTTAACACCTGCCCTAGACACACTTTAACACCTGCCCTAGACACACTGTAACACCTACCCTAGACACACTTTAACACCTGCCCTAGACACACTGTAACATCTTCCCTAGACACACTTTAACACCTGCCCTAGACACACTGTAACACCTACCCTAGACACACTTTAACACCTGCCCTAGACACACTGTAACATCTTCCCTAGACACACTTTAACATCTGCCCTAGACACACTTTAACACCTGCCCTAGACACACTTTAACATCTGCCCTAGACACACTTTAACATCTGCCCTAGACTCACTTTAACATCTGCCCTAGACACACTTTAACACCTGCCCTAGACACACTGTAACACCTACCCTAGACACACTTTAACACCTACCCTAGACACACTTTAACACCTGCCCTAGACACACTTTAACATCTGCCATGGACACACTTTAACACCTGCCCTAGACACACTTTAACATCTGCCCTAGTCACACTTTAACACCTGCCCTAGTCATACTTTAACACCTGCCATGGACACACTTTAACACCTGCCCTAGACTCACTGTAACATCTGCCATGGACACACTTTAACATCTGCCCTAGACACACTGTAACATCTGCCCTAGTCACACTTTAACACCTGCCATGGACACACTGTAACATCTGCCATGGACACACTTTAACATCTGCCCTAGACACACTGTAACATCTGCCCTAGACACACTTTAACATCTTCCCTAGACACACTGTAACATCTGCCCTAGACACACTGTAACATCTGCCATGGACACACTTTAACATCTGCCCTAGACACACTTTAACATCTGCCCTAGACACACTGTAACATCTGCCATGGACACACTTTAACATCTGCCCTAGACACACTGTAACATCTGCCCTAGACACACTTTAACATCTGCCCTAGACACACTGTAACATCTTCTCTAGACACACTGTAACATCTGCCATGGACACACTTTAACATCTGCCCTAGACACACTTTAACACCTGCCATGGACACACTTTAACATCTGCCCTAGACACACTTTAACACCTGCCATGGACACACTTTAACATCTGCCCTAGTCACACTTTAACATCTGCCCTAGTCACACTTTAACATCTGCCCTAGACACACTGTAACATCTTCTCTAGACACACTTTAACATCTGCCCTAGACACACTTTAACATCTGCCCTAGACACACTTGTTCCAACTCAGTAAGCACTGTCCATTAAGTTCGATGGTGAAGGTTTAGCTTGAAACTGGAAGTGAGCTAACTTGTTAGCTACCACACACAGAGGAGGAAATTATTTTAAATTATTATTTACATTTTTGATCGAACTCTTTCCAGGAGGCTGGACCCTTCTGAGCGTCCTCTTCAGATGGTGTACGATTATCTGACCACTATGGGCTACGACGATCCTGTCCGTGTCCAGCAGGAAGCGGCGAACTCCGACCTCAGCTGCATGATCCGCTTCTACTCCGGTGAGTGCACAGAAAAGTGACACACGGTACCGTTTTCTTTTTTCACTAACATTATAGCAGCTATAAACATTTACTCGTTCCTTCACCAGACTCTTATTTCTTACTTGAAGACAACAAGACAAAACTGGCAACTCAGTAATGCAGGAGCATCTTTGTAGGTTCATCCTTATATAAAATGCTGCAAGTTTATGAATATGCATGAATATGCAAATTAGAACAGCTAGAAATATTCTCTGGTTCTTTCACCAGCCTCACCGCAAAAGTGTAAACGTTGACATTGGAGACTCCTTCCGTATAAATGAGGGATGTGGTAGCCTAGTGGTTAAGGTGTTGGGCTACCAATCGGAAGGTTGTGAGTTTGATTCCTACGTCCACCAAGCTGCCACTGCTGGGCCCCTGAGCAAGGCCCTTAACCCTCAATTGCTCAGTTGTATGAAAAAAAAAATTTGATAAAAAAAAAAAGTAAGTCGCTCTGGATAAGGGCATCTGCTAAATGCTGTAAATGGAATGTAAATGGAATGTTACTCAGAGAAAACTCGCAGTAACTCAATAGCGCCTCTGTGGCATCCAGGTTCACCTGCATGTATGTAATATGGTAGGCTTGGGGCATCTTATTCTTATTATCTCAGCATTTATCTGAATCCAATGGATTTGGGTCGTTCCTTATTAGTAAAATGTTTGGAATTCCTCACGGATCATCTGAATCAACCATGTAAATGTTTTAGAGCCGAAGCTCCTGGTCTGTATCCTGTGTTTGTATTTTCTCACATCATTTGTTTATCATTTATCAGTCCTCATCAGTACCCGATGATGAGCGCACACATCAGCAGCGTGACTCACAGCTCGCTGCTGAGACGGGAGAGGACGCAGGACACACTGCCGGAGTGTGAATCTCACCAGTTTAGCACACAAATGTGTGGAAATTCCCAGCAGGCTCCACTAGAACCTCAAGGCTCAGGCTGGAACCTGGGAATTCCCTTTCAGCTGCACAGCTAAAAACGGCGGTTAAGCGTTACGTCAATTGTGCAGCTCGGCACCTCCTCCTTTTATAGGGTGCCATTACTTTTGTTTTGATTGAATGGGTAGGTTTATTTGCTTTCTTTCAAGTCAATATGAAATGACTTGAAAATTACAGTCACTCATTTTGACAGTTCTACATTAGCGAGTCTCTTAATATGCAAATTTTACACAAATGTCGCAAAATGTAGGATACAAACGTTTTTTTGTGTAAATGCTCATATGAAATATTCAGGAATCGATTCCTTTGTATCCGAGGTGATACATGAGACCCACCGTTTATATTTAATCATGTCTACATCGAACTAGACGTCATTGTGTCTTCATGTGCATCGTCTAGGTAAATGGGCGGGGCTGTGATGGAGGCGGGCATTCTTGTGTCCATGTAACCCCGCCCCTTCTGAACTGACGTTGGAAAGACAATGCGCATGGTCTTTATTTTTGAGGCCGACAACATGCGCTCACACACACGCACACACACCCACACGCGTGCACACACACACACTTGAGCAGCATGTGGCACTAAGCAGTTCTAATGATCCTCTTAAAGCAGTTGAGAGGCTTTTGTTTGAGAAAAAATAGGACCTGATGTTCTGTCATGCAGCTGCTATTACTGACCAGTATACTAATAACACTAATACTAATAAAATAACATAACATAACCAGATTCAAAAGTAATGGCACCTCGCTAACCTATGAGACATCACCATGAACTAGGGGTGTGGATTATTATTTAGTTAACAAGACAACAACAAAACCTTATCTTGTGATACCTCTGAGTGTTACACAGTGCTAACACTGGAGACTCCTTCCATTCCTGTTATATGAACTTCTCCTGACATCCTGGAGATTAACCGATCAGAACCTGTTATTTACTGTCAGAGTTGCTGTTATAGGAAATGAATCAGCACGTTGTGACCAATCAGAACGGAGGATTCAGTGTGGACTCTATAAAGATGTCATGACTGGGTAGATTTATGATAATGGTTTGAGCATTAGAGGTAGAAAACATTAATACACTGGAGCATTGTGTGTGTGTGGGATGTGCAGAGGGTCAGCTGTCGCTTCTGGGGGATGTGAGACTCGAGTTCTTGCTGGTGTTCCTCCAGAGCTCTGACAAAGGTGGAGATAAATCATCTTTAGGCCTGGCTTTGGCCATTTAATGAGATATTGATCTAACAGAATGTCGAGAGAAAATGAAAACGAAATACAGGGTGTGTTAAAGTGTGTGTGTGAGAGAGTGATAGAGAGAGAGAGTGTGTGTGTGTGTGTGTGTGTGTATGTATGTTTGCGGGGTGTGGGTGGGAGGTTTTGGGTCAAGGGCTTAAAGGTGTTACTGTTGGACACACAATGATGCCTGAGAGATGGGAGATGGTCTCTGTTTGTGTGAAGCTGATTGCTGTGTGAGTGTTTTTTATCATCATCATCATCATCATCATCATCATCATCATCAGAGAAGAAGAGACTAAAAAGCATCATGTTTATCTAGTGCAGTTTTCTGATCTCCTTTATTCGATCCACATCATTACTCAACGTCCACATCTGGGCTGAGATCTTTTTTTCCGTTATGGAGGCAAAATTATTGAGGGACATCACGATTACTGTGATTGGATCAGCTACAGAGACATCCTCATCATCCTCATCTTCATCTTCATCTTCATCCTCATCATCACGCAACAGGGAGAACGAAGTCCCAGAAAAATTATCTGAACGATTTCTAATAAATCAAAACAACAACAACAAAAAAAAAACCCTTAAAAATCGTTCATTCTTTCGAGTTGTTTTATCTTTAACGAGTCACTCAGATGATTTGTGTTGGGTGTAAATAACTCTGTCAGAGTCAGTTTCCATATAAACACGGCCCTGATGGCTGAACCGGTGATGAACTCTGTGTATCACCTTCACCTCCTGGTGTGATATCTCAGGAACGACCGATTGCTTTTATGTGTGTAAGAATTACATTAAATCATCAAAATATCCAGCAGGCGAACTGATTAGATTTCATAATTGATCCAAAGTCAAAGGTCACAGCAAGGTCAAATGTCTTTAATAGTCTTCTTTTAGTAACTGAGCAACACTATGACTTTATTTTAACGTCTGTAATTGTGATGGATCATGTTCTGGCAGCCATGTTTGCTTTCTTGTGTTTAAACGCGGGATGCACTTATTTCCAGGGATTTCAGAACAGCGTAACAGATATTGCGTCACCGGGTAGGCGTGGCCTATTTGATCATCTAACCCTAACCCTGACCCTAACCATAACCGTAGTTTTTGGTTGTTTATTTGTTTTCTTAGGGGGGCATGGTGGCTTAGTGGTTAGCACGTTCACCTCACACCTCCAGGGTCGGGGTTCGATTCCCGCCTCCACCTTGTGTGTGTGGAGTTTGCATGTTCTCCCCGTGCCTCGGGGGTTTCCTCCGGGTACTCCGGTTTCCTCCCCCGGTCCAAAGACATGCATGGTAGGTTGATTGGCATCACTGGAAAAATTGTCCGTAGTGTGTGATTGCGTGAGTGAATGAGAGTGTGTGTGCCCTGCGATGGGTTGGCACTCCGTCCAGGGTGTATCCTGCCTTGATGCCCGATGACGCCTGAGATAGGCACAGGCTCCCCGTGACCCGAGGTAGTTCGGATAAGCGGTAGAAGATGAATGAATGAATGAATGAATTTGTTTTCTAAAATAAATCCACCTGTATGACATTTTTTTTTTTTTTGAAAAGAGGGCGTTTTTCCAAGACCTCCGTAAACACGCCCACTTTACGTCGTTGTAACGAACCCCCTGGAATTTAGTGAAAGCCATTTAAACGCTGGGCTACAAGCAGAGTTAAAATCCTGCGCTCTTGTTAAGCTTCTATAGTGAAAGGGTTTAAAACAAAAGTTTGTACTCTGAGCTGAAGTGGAAAAAGTGGTCAAAATGTTAAAAATCACTCTCACTCACTCATTTTCTACCGCTTATCTGAACTACCTCGGGTCACGGGGAGCCTGTGCCTATCACAAGGTGGAGGTGGGAGTCGACCCCCAACCCTGGAGGTGTGAGGTGTGAACGTGGTAACCACTAAGCCACCGTGCCCCCCTGTTAAAAATCATGATATATTTAAATAAACGAGTGTAAGTCACATGTTAGCGCCGTATCTGGATGTTTCTGAACGTAAACGTGGCCGCAGAGGCCAGATTTGAAAAACGATTATATAAACGTCTGAAAGTGCTTAGAAATGAAACCGGACGAATGAACGGACAAACATCAAAGGTTAAATCTTTTCTCTCTTTTCTTCTTTGATCTCTGGCCGTCGTAGGCGTTTCTCTCTAATAAAGGAACCGGAGATTAACCGCCATTTTATTGCACCGGTTTTTTATTTATTTATTTTCTAAACTTGTGAAAGGTGTGAATGGAAAGCACTGCAGGGAGGTGAAAGGGAAAATCTGTCCATCTGACTCTAACATCGATCCAGAGCGTTCGCCACAGTCGCTCGCACCTTATCAGCTTTCTAAACAAAAGACGCTCGGCCGGGAATCGAGCCGTGTTTCGATCCTTTCCTCCGTGGCTCCTTCAGGTTTCTAAGAGCAAAGAGAGAGGAGGTTTAACTTGGGTTAAGTGAGGAGGAGTTACTTGGCAGGTCTCAGGAGGGAAAACACAATCTCTGATGTTTAAGATATTTATGGGGGAAAAAGTTACTTACGTCCTTTAGATTCGGTTTGAGTGTTTGACTCGTGGTGGCTCTGAGACCTGCACCGGAGTCTGACGTGTCCTTTAGAGATCCTGCAGTGCAGCCAGCAGCGACTCCGTAATCAGACTGAAGGAGGTGAATTTAATGTGGCCAAAACCTGACATCCATCAAACTGACTGCATTTGGGGAGGATGAGCTCAGGGCTTTGAGCATCAGCCAATTTGAGCATCTCTCTCTCTCTCTCTCTCTCTCTCTCTCTCTCTCTCTCTCTCTCTCACACACACACATTTTGTGAGAAAGGTAGAAGTTTTGTAAGATTATTCCTTATATAATGACTGTCCTATAGTTGTGGAGTTCTGGATTGTGATTAGTCGATTATTTAACATTTCATGGAAGGAGTCTCCAGTGTCAGAGCGTCATAACAGTCAGAGGTAAAGCAAGAACGTCACGTTTTTTTTTTGTTTTTTTGTTTTTTTTTACGAGAGATTTTTAATTGTTGCTGTTACGATAAACGGATAAAATGGACGTGTTTATAGGCATGTTGAGTCATCACATAGCCCTGTCGTTGATTATTTTCCTGTAACAACAGGGTTATGTGGTTAGGCAGAATTTATGACGATCTGACCGCTCTCTCTTTCTGTGCGTGTGTGTGTGTTGTGTGTGTGTGTGTTTGTGTGTGTGTGTGCATATGAAGTGTTGAACAGTATGAGATTGGACACAAACAGACAAAGTCTTTATTACACAGCTGTGTTTGTTTCTGTTTGAACCCATTGACCTAGTAGTGTATGTGTGTGTGTGTGTGTGTGTGTGTGTGTTTGTGTGTGATTGGGAACTGACCAGTACATGTGACATCATTTTCTGGCATTTTTTCCTTTATTTTTTTTTCCTGAACTGTACGACACATATGGGCCTAATTAGCACATGGAGTGTGTGTGTGTGTGTGTGTGTGTGTGATATTGTGACAGCTGACACACAGTTGGGCTCCATGTTAAACTTACGAAATTATTATTTGATATCTCATAGCATTTTTGTAGAAACCATCATCACTGATATTAATACCTGTGTTTGTGTGCGTGTGTTTGTGTGTGTGTGTGTGTGTGTGTTACTGTGACAGCTGCTGCTCAGCAGGGCTTTAATCATTATATTTATCTTTCCTTATTGATATTATTTTGTATAATCTTTTTATTGATGCATGTGTGTGTGTGTGTGTGTTTGTGTATATGTGTGTGTTTGTGTGTGTGTGCAGAGCGTCCTGTAAACGCAGACCAGCAGGACCGGACCCTCCTGAAAGGTGTGTTCAACGTGCGCAAGGGCAAGACGCAGCTGCACAAGTGGGCGGAGCGACAGGTGATCCTGTGCGGCACGTGTCTCATCGTGGCGTCTGTAAAGGACAGTCTGACGGGGAAGATGCACATCCTGCCTCTGGTCGGGGGGAAGGTGAGACGCCTGTCTTCTGTCCTTTTAAACCTGGTCCTGGTGTCAGAACAGAGCCGCAGATTTATTACGATTTTTGATAATCCAATCTACTTTTCCAAAAATAAATAAAGGACAATCTCACGCAGTCACGTCGCCGTTAGCGCCGAAGTCCAAAACGCTCGGACGACCAATCAGGACTCGGGAAGCTGTCAGAATATTTGTCAGACGTTTTTCCCAAAAAAAACTAATAAAAATATGATATTTACATCACAGTCCTGCTCTCTGATGCAGCAAGTCACTTCTCTGCTTCTTAATAAAGTTATTAATTAACAAAACAACACAAAAATACAACTATACAATTACACAAAAATAGCTCGCAACAATAAAGTCACATAATTTAAACAATTCAATTCATTTGTTTTGTGATTTTAACAGTTCACATTGTCTCAACGCTGCTATACAGAAGTATAGAAACAGAATAATAAAAAATAAAATTTAAAGTTTTAAAATTATTATTTATCTCTAACATTTATCCCCGATGACAAGCCTGAGGTGACGGTGGTGAGGAAAAACCTCTCTGAGATGATACGAGGAAGAAACCTTGAGAGGAACCAGACTCAGAAGTGAACCTCATCCTCATTTAGGTGACACTGGACAGGAAATAATGTCAATGGAAATAATGTCGTTTCTACGACAGTTTATAATCCAGTGGAATTGTGTGACCAAGAGCTCCTGAGGAACTAACAGGTCAGAGTCATTACTGAGTTCATTACAGACTTAACACTGATTCCTTCCTGCTGAAGACCCGAGCACAAAGATGACCGACGTAACATCAGATCAAAGACAGTGTGATGGGTTCTTAGTGGTTGTATTGTTTGATCTGTCCTCAGCATTGTGAGACCATTCAGTGTTTTCTAGGTCATTAATAGTACTTTATAATCAACGTGAAATTTAACTGGAAGCCAATGCGGAGTGGCTAAGATAGGAGTGACGTGTTCATACATGAGATCATTACGGACTTAACGCTAATTCCTTCCTGCTGGTCTTCAAAAGCTGAAAAGAAATCCAGGATAACCTTTTAGAGAATATCCATCAATTAAAAAATGGTCCCAAACTTCATATATCCCGTGAAGTGACAGTAAATAATTCTGAACCAACATGATTCACCTAAAATCCCGGATTCAGGTCTGAGTCATTCGTCTAAAAATAATCATCAACTGCTTAAGCTCAACAATCCAAAAGGAATAGATATTAACAAGCTTAGCTGAAGGAGATAAGGAAGATCGCCAGTGATGTCCATCTTCTGACATAATATGGATCAACTTTGGTGTCAACGATAACAGCCCAAAAAAAAAAAAAAGTCATATAATCCAACACAGTGATCTTCCTGGAAGCTCACACGAGGAGCCTCCAGGTATAAGCATGTACTTAACACGCTAAACGCTTAGGATTTGACTACAAGATCCTTTTTACGATCCTGAAAGTCTATTTAAACATTAAAGGTCCATAGATTGACACTTCCTCAAACTTGACTACATCCTTCTGCCCACTTACCCGAATAAAAAGCCGTTTATTATTACTTTAGCGCCCCTCGTGGTAAGGTGGAACACGATAGCTAAATGTAACAGAGTTAATTCGGTTATATTGTAAAGATTAAAGGGAAACAGATTAATCGTAGAAACAATCTAGAGGACGAGGGGAACTCTGAAGGAGCCGGAGAGAGGACGACCGGACGACCTCAGGACAGCCGGGACGTGTGGTGGAAACCCAACACTGCTGATCATCCAGAGAAGATCCTGAGTGTTAAGCATGGTGTTGGTAGCGTTACGTTTCACCTTAAGTTTAGTCTTGTTTCTACGTCTGAACGCCTGCATTCAAATCAGTGACACGAATCTGCATAGATCAAACGATTAGCATAACGCTAACGTGGGATCCTCTCACACCTCACATGCTCTGTCCTGTCCAGGTGGAGGAAGTGAAGAGGAGGCAGCACTGCCTGATGTTCAGCTCGGCCGGACCTCAGGCTCACACTTACTATGTGAACTTCGACACGCTGGCTGAGTATCAGCGCTGGCATCGGCAGGCCTCGAAAGTAAGAATGTTTTTTTTTTCATCAGGTCAATCGTCAGGGTTTTGATTTCGAGAGAAATTAAAGTCTGACTTGAGATATTACAGTGTTTTTACTACTCACTCTTTTGTCACAGAATATGTGTGCGTGTGTATGCGTGTGTGTGCGTGTGTGTGCGTGTGTGTGTGTGTGTGTGTGTGTGTGTGTGTGTGTGTGTTGTAAACATGGAGAATTTCCACACAGCTACTTCACTTCTTGGGACAAACTAGGAACTATAATGTATATATATATATATATATAGGGGGCGTGTCCTTATTCTCATATACAATTATTTCCATCATGACTCAATAAATATGTAATTACATAACACTAATAAAAATACACAGATACAAACATAACACACAGTTTATTTTTTTATTTGCCAAAAAATAAAAGCAAGTCAACTAATATGTATATATTAAAAATATATATTTCTTACATATTTCATCTTAGTAAGTGATAATATCTTGAATATGAAGTCAAATTCATCGTCTATTTCTGAATAAATAATAGAGTAAAACATAAAACATCTTAACTTTTACACTTTCTTCTTAATCTTAATCTTAATCTCTAGAGAGAGACAGAGAGAGAGAGACAGAGAGAGACACAGACAGAGACACAGAGAGAGAGAGAGAGAGAGAGAGACAGAGAGAGAGAGAGAGACAGAGAGAGAGAGAGAGAGAGAGAGAGAGAGAGAGAGAGAGAGAGAGAGAGAGAGAGAGAGACAGAGAGAGAGAGACAGAGAGAGAGAGAGAGAGAGAGAGAGAGAGAGAGACACAGAGAGACACAGACAGAAACACACACAGAGAGAGAGAGAGAGAGAGAGAGAGAGAGAGAGAGAGAGAGAGAGAGAGAGAGACAGAGAGAGAGAGACAGAGAGAGAGACAGAGAGAGAGAGAGAGAGAGAGAGAGACAGAGAGAGAGACACAGAGAGAGACACACACAGAGAGAGAGAGAGAGAGAGACAGAGAGAGAGAGAGAGAGAGAGAGAGAGAGAGAGAGAGAGAGAGAGAGAGAGAGAGAGAGAGACAGAGAGAGAGAGACAGAGAGAGAGACAGAGAGAGAGAGACAGAGAGAGAGACAGAGAGAGAGAGAGAGAGAGAGAGACAGAGAGAGAGACACAGAGAGAGACACACACAGAGAGAGAGAGAGAGAGAGAGAGAGAGAGAGAGAGAGAGAGAGAGAGAGAGAGAGAGAGAGAGAGACACAGAGAGAGAGACACAGAGAGAGAGAGAGAGAGAGAGAGACACAGAGAGAGAGACACAGACAGAGACACACACAGAGAGAGAGAGAGAGAGACACAGAGAGAGAGACACAGACAGAGAGACACACAGAGAGAGAGAGAGAGAGAGACACAGACAGAGAGAGAGAGAGAGAGATGAAAGATGAAAATCTCACTCTGTCTTTATATAATAACATTTAGATTTTGATTCCTGGCATTTGGTCGACGTCTTTATCCAGAGTGACGTGAAGGGTTTTAAAGTGACTGAATACATCAGAACTGCTGTACCTCTAGGACACAGACTAATGATACCATGAATCGAAAACTTATACTGTATATAAACAGACAGGAAATTTGATCAGATACAATAGGACTTCCTCCTCGCTGTCATGGACCAGGCCTGGTTTCTGTAGTAACCCTGCATCATCTTCTTCTTCTTCTTCTTTTCTTCTAGATTTCTAGCCATTTATTCCATCTGGACTCCACTCACTACCTTCTTTCCTAAAGTGCATCCTGTAACGTGCCAAATGACAGATTTTGCCCGAGCGAATATTATATATTTTGTAACAGGAAAATCGAACGTGAGCTTTAAGCTGCGAGTCACATGACCCGATATCAGATATAGATATGAGCACATTAGAGGTGGGGCAGAGGCAAAAAAAATTACCCTCTAGGTGCTCTAACAGTGGAGAAGGTGTGAGTGCCCTAAATTCTGCCCTGCAAATGGGGAAACATCACGATGACACAATGTTCCTCAAACTTGCAGGAAAATGAAAAGAAATACTCTTCTGATCTGTGAAAAAATATGATCCAAGCTGTTTACACACACACACACACACACACACACACACACACACACACACACACACACACTGCGATATCTGATGTGTGTTGGAAATCAATGTTAATGTAAAACACTGGGATTGGAACGGAAACTGATTTATAGGACGTTTTCTCTCGGTATAAACAGTCGTCTGATGTCGTGTCTGTGAGTCTGATCTAAAATAAATCAGGACTCTGTCGTTCTTTCGGTGCGTTTTAGACGTGTGTTTGTCCCTCTGTTGACGATCTTACACTGAATTTTAGTGATGAAGAGAAATCTGAGCTGCTTTTTAGATGAACAAACACTCGGAGCATCTCAGAGAACAGAAATGGGTTTGATATCAACATTTATTCTGAACATACAAACATCTGTGTGGGAGAAAAAAAACATTTTTGTTTATCTGGATCTTTTCTATGAAAATATCACCTCTAGTATTGTAGAGAAAAAACAGAAATAGTGATGAAACTCTACAAAGTCTTAAAGTCCTGAGTGTCTACTTTTATATGAGCTTCTTATTAACACCACTGTGGAGTGAGACGCGAGGAAGACGTTCAGTCATCTACACGGACAGACTATGTCTTTTCTGGGAAGGTAAAGGGACGTGTCTTCATCTTCATGAACGTTTGAGCACAAACAGGGCCTGAGTGAGGAGGAGAGCTGTTTAATATGATGAGAGAGGAAATAAAATCTGAGAAGTCTGACGCGCCGCTGACGTCTGGAGATCTTATCTCTTCTCTTTGCTCCACTCTCAAAGAGTGTCTTTATGAAACAACACCACAAAGCCAACAGCCACACACACACACACACACACACACGGACACATACACACTTTATTTCTCATGTTTCCTTAAATATCATGGTGTGTCATGTCACCATAGATGCCATAATACGGCTGAAGCATTTCAGTCTGTGGAAAATCGAGTCAGACGCAGACTGTCTTTCTCACACGCTGTCTGCTTCTCACTAACCGTCTTACATACTACAGGTGTGTCTCGAGAGCTCACCGGCATCTCTCTCACACTCTTAATATATGTATATATATATATATATATATATATATATATATATATTTCCATGAAGTGTGGCTGACAAAACACGAACTGTATCAAAAAAATTAAATTAGCTGCATTAAAAATTCATTATTCTTTTATTTCATGTCTTTTGTTAAATGTGCAAAAAAAAAAGAAAAAAGTCTGCTGTCATTAAGTTTATTTAAAGGTGCGGTCTCCGATGTTTGAAAGCCAATGTTGACATATAAAATCACCAAAACAAACACGCCCCTAACCCAAATGGGTCCCACCCCTGTATTGATAGCTCCGCCCACACATCCATACGTAACCCAGGCGACTAATGGACAGAAATGTGTCTTTATCATAGCTGAAGGGAAGAACAATACGATTGTAGATAAACAAACAAGCAAAAATGACACACAAACATAATCATGTAAAGGACAAAGACATATATTAGTTCTGTGTAACAAAACAAAACCAACGTTACTCACCTATCGAGAAGGAAAAAAGCGCCTCGGCGTCTTAAGTAAAGTTGGTCACATATTCACAGATTGGAGTTTCCCGAGTCAATAACTCCTGAGCTAAACGCTGTTACTACACAAAACACGGTTGTAGCTGCGTCTCTACATTACTACGATAGAAAAGAGGTGTTATTTGTGTAGTAACAGTGTTTAGCTCAGGAGTTATTGACTCAGGAAACTCCAATCTGTGAATATGTGACCAACTTCCTGCTCCTTCAGTTCTCTCCAGCGCTGGAAAGCTGATCCTATATTAACACGTCCTACTTCTTTCCTTATCGTAAGCCTTTCTTCTCTTTCTTTCTTTGTTTTTATCCTCCATGTCAATGTTAAAACCGCTTTCTGATAATGTCACACATGCGCACTGAACACTCTCTCCGCCCATATAGACAAGACACGCCCCTTTCTGCTCATTGGCTACACGTTTGTTTTGTATTTGTTTTGTTTTCGGACCGACTCAGTTTTCTGAAGCATTTCTCAAACAACGGAGACCCCACCTTTAAGTTTTTAATTATTTAAAAAAAATAAAGTTATAAATTTAGTTTAGATAAAATAATTTGTCATGATATTTCTATCATCGTATTGTCATATTCTTCAGTCCTATGTACGAGGGAGACGATTTTCTGGACGTGTTTATTTTATTCTTTATCCTGAAAACAAACTAGTTATTAAAAATAAAAAGAAATATATACGTGTTTGCTCAAAATTAATGATGAAAGTGATGTTTTAGTCGAGGAAAACTGTCATAAGTAAAATGTCAGAATTTGGTGAAAAGTGAAACTTTTTTCTTTTATTTTTGTGTTTCTCGATTAAAAAAAAAAATCCAAACAAAAACAACATAAAAACAAAGCCCACTTTTTGATCCCGCTAATGTATTGGCACCCAGGTGCTCTGTGCTGACAAACATGTATTGTGTTTTATTTGCTGTAATAATTTGGCTTGTGAAAGAAAAACGTACCGTAAAATAAGTTAAACGTCCGTCACATCGCTGGACTCCGCCCACTGGCTCCAGAGAAATCTCTCCTACTTTTGTTGGCATTATGAGAAATGGAGACATTCGGAAAGTTCTGGGTTTTGACTGACATCCGTATCATGACCTAAAGGAACGGTTCTATTCGGTTTAGAACCTTAAATGTTTCTTCATAGGCAGAACCCAAAACGGTTCTTTCTATAGAATCATTTTGAAGGTTTCATTAAAAGAATCCAGTGTGGTTCTCTGAATCTAATTAAGATGGTTCTAAACCAAAAACCCATCCCAACTCATTCATAAACACACAATTTCAAAACATTTCGCATCCCAGATTCAAAACATCTACCTACAGACAAAACTCCAAAAGTAATGGCACCCATTTCATCTAAGCTTCCTCACTCTCCAAGGGTTCGTCAGGCAGTTGTGGTTTTATTGGCTAAGTACAGAATCTTCTGTGGTGTGTGTGTGTGTGTGTGTGTGTGTGTGTGTAGGTGGTGTCTCAGACGATCAGTTTGGTGGATTTGTCCTGCTACAGTCTGGAGGAGGTTTCTGAATATCTCTTCTACAGCCAGGACGTCACACACCTCAACCTGCGCCACAACTACATCAGTCTGGAGGGTCCTGGAGGTCTTTGCAACTTTAACAGGTAGAGACTTTAATAAAATGTCCCACGTTACAGTCTGTTAAACCTCACTGCTGCGTGTGAGTCGACGTCATTAAGATAAAAAAAACATTCCAGGTTACATAACGCATCGACCTTCAGTGCACAGCGTTCGTGTCAGACACAGAGTGAGAACAAAACCATACCAGATGGTGCTATTAATGTTAATAGTCAACTTCTTGTATTGGCGTTTTACTGTTTGAGCTGGAAACATTGTGTGTTTATGTGCCACGACGGGAAGCGGCCAGAATTTGACAGCACAAGATTTATGTAAGGAATCAAATCTGACTGTCTGGACTTTAGAATCTGATCCACGATGAAACGATGAAAGAAACGATGGATATTTACTGTGAAGTAGAAAGTCAACACAGCGAAACTATATCCATATCTGTATTCGGATACAACGCTAAAGTGGGCGTGGCCTAAAGCAAACAATGTTATTTATTCATTTATTCTTTAATTAAACAGGGATTACGACACAGTGCCTCAGGAAAACTGCTGTTTTTTTTGTACCAATTTCTGCACAAACTCGGAAAAAAATACATTTTCGAGTCAATCGAGAGCATTTCGTTGTTTATGCATTTAATTATATAATAATTAAATCATTAAATTTAATATAATTTAGTGAAAAACATGCAAAAATGTTGCATGTAGCTTTGGAACTTGTTGCTGAAGTCGAACAAAATGGCTAAACAAAAACAAACGTTTGCTCGAACAGTTTCATCTTTCACTCTCAATCATTCATTCATCTTCTACCGCTTATCCGAACTACCTCGGGTCACGGGGAGCCTGTGCCCATCTCAGGCGTCATCGGGCATCAAGGCAGGATACACCCTGGACGGAGTGCCAACCCATCACAGGGCACACACACACACTCATTCACTCATGCAATTACGCACTAGGGACAATTTTCCAGAGATGCCAATCAACCTACCATGCATGTCTTTGGACCGGGGGAGGAAACCGGAGTACCCGGAGGAAACCCCCGAGGCACGGGGAGAACATGCAAACTCCACACACACAAGGTGGAGGTGGGAATCGAACCCCCAACCCTGGAGGTGTGAGGTGAACGTGCTAACCACTAAGCCACCGTGACCCCCTCACTCTCAATCATTTGAAGTTATTTTAAAAGGTTCAATATCAATTTATTTTCAGATATTTATGCGTAAAGTCCAGGTCTTGTAAATCTCAGGCTCAAGTTAATTGTCATAAAAATATAAATAGTTGTTTTTTTTAAATCAGGAAGTGAATTTGCACCTATGTGTTTTAAGAGAATATCACGACACGTGGATTATTTGCCCCTTCACTGTGTGGTTTAGTAAGCAGAGAGCCATTTCTGTAGGTCGTGACAACAAGCGAAAGCAGTGTGTTTAATTTTTATTACGTCCCTGACAGAAAAGATGGTATCAGTTTATTGAAATGAAAAGATCTCTAAATACGTGGCTGTGTGAGTTAATGATTGTACATCTTATCTTCTTATCTTCTGTATGTGTGTGTGTGTGTGTGCTGTAGGTTCACTCAGCTGAAAAGTCTGAACCTGTCTCACAACCGACTCGGCGTGTTCCCAGAGGCCTTGTGTGAAATCCCGACTCTCTCCGAGCTCAACCTGTCCTGTAACGGACTCGACTCCGTGCCCACTCGCATCGGAAACCTCCAGAGGTCTGCAATCTCGTCATTCCCACAGTCTCACAGTTCGAAACGGTTTTTATTGTAGAAACAATATAATCCACCTGATAAAGGTACAGGGTACGTGCAGCAGTGATATCACTGGCCACGCCCCTAATCATAAACACATTATGGCTGTTAAAGAGAATATGATACTGACCTTAAAGTTTATAGCATGTCTGCATGCTGTGATCCATAGTCTGGCGATTATGAATATTCATCATCATTAGCATAATTAGATGCAAATGAGCAAGAGTGCTATGTTTTTTTTAAGATCATATTTTTTAACCTATTTATCTAACAACAACAACAATAATAATAATAATAATAATAATAATAATAATAATAATAATAAATAAAAGCAGCTACAAATGCTTTTCAAAGCCAAAGGAACAACATAGAAGCAAATTAGGAATGAATAGGCAAATAAAAATAACGGTAAAGTAGCAATAAAATACATTATATATATATATCACTGCTATATATATATATATATATATATAAAAAGATTTGGACAAAACCGAGAACTATAAATCAGTTTAAACTCAGTTGGTGATTCTGAATGAACTCACATACCTCATGTTCAAATTATTAGATGCAGCATTTGGAAACTTCTGGAAACAAATAACTAGATAACTTAACTAGGCTTCTGCGAAATAAACCCGTGAGGATAAATCCTGAGTAATCTGAGCTTATTCTTCATCATGTACTAGCAAGCTAACAGACTTAGCAGAGCTTACTGAGGTCATTCTGTTAGGGATGACCGGCAGTACATGGTGGGGGTTCCTAATTTGCATATTCATCATTTTTATGATGAGTTATAAACCATCAAATAAATTAAGAGAGAAGTAAATAAATTTAGGTTTCAGAGATGAACATGTTTATATAATGGTTTAACCCTGAGATGTTTTTCTAATTACTACAATACTCTTTAAAATCATTTGAATCTTTTCCTTCTTGGATGTATATTTGGAAAATAACATTAAAATTATTATTGTGCTTTAAAAATAATTAAGTTGTGCTTTCGGTGTATTTCTGTTTGTAAAATATTATTTAAAATAAATCTAATAAAATAAACATTCACACACAAAAGTCACATCTAATGGTGATTTTTTAAAAATCATATTTATATAATAATATTTTGGTGTATTATACAACGGACTACAGGAACAGACACACGACGTTACAGGAGACACAAAAAATAATATTTTTAAAGTGATTTTAATGAATTAATATTATATTTTATTGCACTGTGAAACAAATAAATAAATACAAACTAATATTAAAAAAATATTTTTAAAAAATTGATTTAAAAAGTAACAAATCAAAAACAAAAAATTAGACAATAATTAATAAATAGATATAAAAAAAAAAAAAATACCAGAGAAGAAATGACTTAAATAATAAATTTAAAAAAGGGTTTAATAAATATTATCTAAACCTTTATAAACATTAAATGTAAAGAGGTTGGCAGATCTTGTAAAATTCCAGACATTCGTAGAGTATTTGTGTTGTTGTTTTTTTTTTTACTGTGTTACGTGACGTATAAGATTTTTACATTTAATACGTTTTTCATGTGTTTTTTATCTCTCTTCCAGCCTGCAGACTCTCTCTCTGGATGGGAATCACTTGAGCTCCCTGCCTGATGAGATGGGGGATCTGGCACAGCTCTGCAGTCTTGGGCTCTCCTTCAACACGTTCCCTCACATCCCCGCCGTGTTGGAGAGGCTCAGCGCTGTGGACCGGCTGCTCATGGCCGGGAACCGAGTCGAAGCCTTGGAACTCAGCAGACTGCTGAGGATGAGTCACGTCAAGAACATCGACTTACGGTGAGCCCAGGGTGCATCAGGGTGCTTTATTTAAGCCACCACAAACAAGTACACACGAGCTGCTACTGATTGGATCAGTAACTAAATGAGTACCGGTGCTGAATCTGGTTCTGGCTTCCTACAGAAAACCAAGAGAGGTGAACAAAGGCATGTGGGCGGAGCTAGAAATTGTTCTGCTCTCATCTCTTATGTTGTAGAGTCTTTAGGATCATGGTTTTGAAATATACTCAATTGTTTCATATTCATTTTTTTAAAAAATGGCGTAACGTCTTGTATAAAGTTAAAGTATTGGCACCCCCGCTAGTCTCCGCCCGCTGTCACAGTCCAGTCTCTTTATTACACAATAAAGGATCGAACTGCAAAATCGGTCGTCGTTCAAGAATCGAGGTCTCGTTCCATCGAGCGTCACAAGTACAGACAGTTTTCTCCTGAGCTGTGCGACAGGTGGCAAAATCAGCCGACAAGAGCGATATTGCTCTGATAGGTATAACAGAGGGTTGGAAGAAGGACTTGATATTGATGTGTTCTTCATTTACATACTCATGTATATTCATAAGTGCTAATGAAGGTGGAAGGCTGGGGAATGATTTTTTAGTCATTTTTGGAATGGATTGTCCTGGAGGACTTTAATGATGTTTCTCCTCTGGTGTCTCTCGTTTCTTAGAGAAATGCAGCCAAACGCCAGATGTGAACAGATGGGTGTGAATTGGTGATAAATAATTAAAAAGAAAAAAAGGACAATAAAAGTAATGAATCAGACTTTGAATTATTTGGGTTTTTGTCATGTTTTATAATTATGATTATTTTTAAATATCAAATTTAGCAAGTTCAATATGGTGTCTAAAGCTACAAAGCATCACGCTCTAGAAGGCAAAGGGATATAAAACCATTTACAAATAAATCTCAAATAACCGATTAAATTAACAAAAAATTTTGGAAGGGATTTTCTACCGGGGGCCACGGTGGCTTAGTGGTTAGCACGTTCGCCTCACACCTCCAGGGTTGGGGGTTCGATTCCCACCTCCACCTTGTGTGTGTGGAGTTTGCATGTTCTCCCCGTGCCTCGGGGGTTTCCTCCGGGTACTCCGGTTTCCTCCCCTGGTCCAAAGACATGCATGGTAGGTTGATTGGCATCTCTGGAAAATTGTCCGTAGTGTGTGAGTGCGTGAGTGAATGAGTGTGTGTGTGTGTGTGCCCTGTGATGGGTTGGCACTCCGTCCAGGGTGTATCCTGCCTTGATGCCCGATGACGCCTGAGATAGGCACAGGCTCCCCGTGACCCGAGGTAGTTCGGATAAGCGGTAGAAGATGAATGAATGAATGAATTTTCTACCGGAGCAAAACTGTGATTATGTTTCTGAGCCCCACCTGAAAACGAGCCCAAACGAGCATAAATAACGTCTTCTGTTTTAGTTTTGTTTTGAAAATTCACTCAAACTTTAAAATGTTACGGTTAAACAAATAAACACGAACATTGTCCAATACAGAAATGATTTGGGGGTTGAGAGAAACATACGGTTTACTGGAGTTTTGTGATATCACAAAATAAGTTGACCAATCACGTCCCATATGCAAATGAGTTCTAACCTGGTTAGTGATGATCACACTGTGGTTGCTCTTAAGATAAGATAAAAGACTTTTACTGTTTAACGTCGCTATGGCTCTATGCATCTACTCTCAGGCCTGATGAGTTGCCTTCAGCTAAATATTTACATGAATATGTTTGTAATAAATCTGGACAAACCGCAAACAGACGACATGCTACAGAAGCCATTCAGACCGCGGGCCTGTAAGTTAATGCTCCCGACATCCTCGGGTCAGGTCGAGCTTTTGTAGTTTCCGCTCACTTTTTAATTACGATACTGAGTTTGACTTGTTCTCTGTGTGGGGTTTTAAATTTAAAGGGATTTGTGAACAGAACTCTTAAGAGATGGTTTTGTGCTGCTGTGGGAACACGAGGAGAGAGAAAGAAGAAAGAGACGGATGACAGGACGGTTTTTTTATTTTTCATTAAACATGTCCGAGTAGATCACAAATCCTCCATCTGATTTTAATAAACATAATCAGAACGAGGTTTATCCTAGACTCTGGCATGTTTTGTTAAAAAACGGCCGTCAGGTAAAGTTTATGAAGAAACACGATTGAATC
>NC_083460.1:41326310-41366310 GCF_030014155.1 Tachysurus vachellii
TAATACATTTTGCTCTACTGCTGTCTTCACTAAAAATAATCATGATTCCAGCATTTCTAGTGAGGTTCTTAATAGATGCATCACAGTGGAACCAACAAAGTTCCAGTATTCTATTCGGATTAGAATTATAAAGATTTTAATGCCTATTTGTTAATTTTTTAATGACTACATATGGCTCTGGAATGACTCTACACCTTTACCCTCATTACATATGCTAAGATCTGTTCTCACTCAATCACTCATTCATTCATCTTCTACCGCTTATCCGAACTACCTCGGGTCACGGGGAGCCTGTGCCTATCTCAGGCGTCATCGGGCATCAAGGCAGGATACACCCTGGACGGAGTGCCAACCCATCACAGGGCACACATACACACTCTCATTCACTCACACAATCACACACTACGGACAATTTTCCAGAGATGCCAATCAACCTACCATGCATGTCTTTGGACCGGGGGAGGAAACCGGAGTACCCGGAGGAAACCCCCAAGGCACGGGGAGAACATGCAAACTCCACACACACAAGGTGGAGGCGGGAATCGAACCCCCAACCCTGGAGGTGTGAGGTGAACGTGATAACCACTAAATGAGGGCTTTTTTATTTGCTTATTCATTTCTGCTTTTAATTATCTAACTTGATTTTTTTTTTTAGTATAGCTGTCTAGATAGGAGAGGTTGATCCTGGACGAGAAGCCTAAATAAATATACAGCCACCAATCTGAGAAGCTAACACCATCAGAACATGTTCTCACCTTCTTTCACATACTCCAGAGTTACCAACTTTAATGTTTATTTACACATTTTAGCTTCGGAGAACCCTCTTTAGTACGAGATATTAGTAAAAATTTGAGAAACTTATTTTGTGACGTTTCCTATAATTAATTCTATCTATTATGAAATAAAATAGACAAGTGATTTGTAAAATGATTCCTCTCTGAGGTTTTCACATCTTTCTCTCTCTGCGTTGATGTTGTCAGTAAGCTGAGCAAGCTGGAGCTGCTGGAGGAGCTGAATGTGAGCGGTAACAAGCTGAAGACCGTCCCATCCACCGTGTCCAGCTGTAAGAGACTTCACACCCTCATCTCACACTCCAACCACATCAGCGTCTTCCCTGAGGTCCTGAACCTGCCCGAGATAAAGGTCAGTGTGAGCACATATGTACAGTGTCATCCATCAGCATGAGGAAAACCTCAGAGGTATTTATTGATGCCTCAGGAACGAGGGTAAGAACAAAATAATGAGCCCAGAAAGAGAGACACAAATGGTTATAGGAGATAAAATCAACCTGTGAGGTAAAATGAAGTGGATGAACTCGAGAACATAACACAGAGAAGTTGAGAAGGATTGTTAGACGTTATGTGAAGATGTCTAGGGATGTTTATGTCTCCAAGGTAAGATTTACCCATGTATTAATCAGTGGGGTGCCAATAGTTTTGAAACCGGTGTGAGAGTTATACATTATTATGTACATAATAATCTACATCTCCATGTGATACAGCCAAGGATATTACTTATTCCATGTGGCATTAGTTAACTAACTAGCTAGTTATAAAATATATTGTTAATAAAATGAAATAAAATCTAATTCAATAAAATACACCATTTATACAATTAAATAAATTCTAAATAAAAGTAAATGTGTTTAAATTAATATTATTAAACATTATTCATGAATAATACATTTATATGGTAATTTTTATTTATTTATTTATTTTTATTTATTTTTTTTCCACATAAAACTACACCCAAAATAGGGCTGGGCGATACAGCTGAAAACTGTATCACGATATCAGTGTTTCATATCGGTCGATATCGATAATTATTGATATTTTTTATGACCCATATAAAATAAGGACCAGGAGAAAAATATATTACATTTAAACATTTTTATTTTAAACTTAACCTTCCTCTGATCGTAATCCCCTCAGTTATTAAGACAGAAATTTCAACAAGCAGGAAAACTCACATAATTATAATGTAAACATGAGTCTAAAGTCACGATGAACACTTAACAATTATCTCTACACGTTTAAGGTGCAAAATGAAAGAAAATGTCAGAAATGCTTAATAAAGTGGAATAAAATAGTGCAAAGTGTTAAATATAAACATACAGAAACCTGAGAATTTAGTGCAAGTTTAATGCTAGGAAGTTCACTAGCTGTTCACCTTCTGGTGAATAAAGCGTTTTAAAATATGTGGTGTTTTGTAAACAGAAATAAAACTGTGGTAGACTGAGATACATCTGTAATATAAAACACAAACCTGATACAGTACAGTAACATTGTTTGAAATATAAAACCTGCAGAAATTAGAGAGACTATTCGATCACGTGTCTATCGCGATACATATCGTTATCGTTTTATCGCCCAGCCCTAACCCAAAAATAGCATTTTTAGATTTTTTTTTACTTAATATTTTAAAAAGGAGTGAGATTCATCAAACTGTAAATCCTGGAATAAATAAATTGATTGGTTTTTACATTGTTATAGAAAATCTTTCACATTTTTCAGAAATTTTTCAGGGTTTTACTCCTTTTTCAGAAATGCTCACTCTCTGTGGCTACATTTTTCTAATGTAGGTTTTTGTGCTTTGCAAAAAAATAAAAAATAAAATATTATTCTGATATTGGATCACTGTAGGATTTGGGTTTGGGTTTTGTTTTTGAACTTTTCAGCGATTCCTTGGTGGATTTACTGGGATGTTTTTTGTCATGTTTCAAGGTCCAATTCCACATCAGACTTAAATTTTTTGACAGATGGTCTCACATGTTCCTCAAGCACCTTCTGATACGATGTAGAATTTGTAGTGGATTCTATGACGGTGAGCTGAGCAGGACCTCCTGCAGCAAAACATCTCCAATCCAGAACACTTCCACCTTCATGTTTCACAGGTGGTCTGAGGTTCTTTAGCTGAAATGCTGTATTTGGTTTACACCAAATATTTCCTCTGTTATGGTCTCCAAATAATTCCGTTTTTGACTCATCTGTTACCGTACATTATTCCAGAAGTCTTGTCCTTTGTCTCTGTTCTTTCACAAGCTTCAGTCTTGTCCTCATGTTTTGTCTTAGACAGTAATGTTTTCCTCCTTCACACCTTCCATGATCATTAAAGTTGTTCAGTCTGTTTTTGATTGTAGATTCATGCACTTTGACGTCACCTGTAGCAGGAGCTTGCTGTAGGTCCTGTGATGATATTTTAGGGTTTCTGGAGACGTCTTTAATCGTCTTGCAGTCTGCTCTTGGGGTGAATTTGCTTGGACGTCCTGACCTGGTGATGTTGGCGGTTGTTTTAAATGTTCTCCATGGTAAATTATTTCTGGACAGTAAAATGGATGATTACAAATTCCTTTGAGATCTATTTATATACCTCACCAGACTCGTAAGCGTTAACAATCTTCTTTCTGAAGGACTCAGAGAACTCTTTGGATCTCACCATGGTGAAACCTCTCGCTTCATGAATTAAGCGCAAACCAAACTAAATCATTTAAAAAAGACTTTTCTTTAACACTATTTAAAAAAAAAACACACAGGCTGGGGGGTCCTAATACAAAGTTAGGTATTTGCCTATATTTAAAATAACTGTGTGTGTGTGTGTGTGTTTAGCTGGTAGATGTGAGCTGTAATGAGCTCACTGAGATCCTGGTGCCTGATTCCGTCCCAGCCACACTACAGGAACTAGACCTGAGCGGGAACGGAAGCCTGATGCTGGAACACAAAACCCTCAACATGTTCAGGTGAGTAATCACACCAGCATGGAGCGCAGACGATACCACATACACCAGGAGTTTGCTTAGAGAGAAGCGAGCGATGGAAACATCAGAGTCATGGATGTAAATCCCCCCAAAAAAATATTAAAAAAATATCGCACTCTCTATTGTGATAAAAAATATATGTATATATACCTAAATAATTGTGTAAGTAGAAAAAAAACAAATGCAAAAAATGCATTTAGAAACAGTTGAGTCCCCCCTCCCCTCCCCTCCCCTTCCTCACAGTGGTTTGACCCACTGCCTGCTTTCCCAGTTCATCACCTACTCTGCACACACGAGTCAGGTGTGTGGCTGCGGCTCAATTAATGTTGAGCTCCATTAAGTAGGGGATTTTATTCACTCTAAATAAAGCGATTCTCTTTAATGTAGTTGATGCAGATTCATTCATAAATTAGTTGCGGCAAAAATGCTGATTACCGATGTAATTTTCCATGAATCTGCTATATTAGCGATTAAAATATTACTTATCTAGTTAACGTTATCTTGTTTACAATAGCTTGTTGCATAGTGCACTGCAACTAACACGCCAAAGCCGTGTTTAAAAATGTATTTAAAATTCATTCATTCATCTTCTACCGCTTATCCGAACTACCTCGGGTCACGGGGAGCCTGTGCCTATCTCAGGCGTCATCGGGCATCAAGGCAGGATACACCCTGGACGGAGTGCCAACCCATCACAGGGCACACACACACACACACACACACACACACACACACACACACACACACACACACACACTCTCATTCACTCACGCAATCACACACTACGGACAATTTTCCAGAGATGCCAATCAACCTACCATGCATGTCTTTGGACCGGGGGAGGAAACCGGAGTACCCGGAGGAAACCCCCGAGGCACGGGGAGAACATGCAAACTCCACACACACAAGGTGGAGGCGGGAATCGAACCCTCAACCCTGGAGGTGTGAGGCGAACGTGCTAACCACTAAGCCACCGTGCCCCCTATTTAAAATTTTAAACCTTTTTTAATTCCTTGTTTTTATTGTTGTGATTTTTTTTATGATGGTCTTACTTTCTTTATGTAAAGCGCTTTGAATTACCATTGACTGTAGTATTGACTGTATTATTTGTGTCCCCTTCAAAAATTGCTCATGAGAAATTTTATATTTATTGTCCCCCCCCCCCCACTGTTAAATGAAATTTACGCCCATGATCAGAGCCATTTTCACTGACTGCTCATCAGCTGTTGTGAAACTGTGATGTGTTCAAACGCAAACATTTTACTGTTTAAAATTAAATTCCACGCTTCTCTTATACTCTTTACTTTTCTGACAGGTTTGTTAAGTGTAGTAAATGACACAATAATTACTGCAATCGCAAAATCATGAAATCTTAAAGGTACTGAATGACAGATGTTATAACTGCCAAATACTGTAAATGTAAATGTAAATAACCGTGTTTTATCTGCACAGATTCTTTTTTTGGTCAGTTTCCTACAGATCTGAGGAAAATGTAGATGTTCCAGATCGTCTCAGTTAATCAGCCCATACAAAGGGCTTAATGTCTAAATCCAACTCATTTATTATTAGATTTATGACATAAGTCATGGTTGGTGTTCTGTTTTTTTGTGATGAAATAAATTCCCAAGTTATACAATTAAAAAAAAAACACATAAAATAAAATAAAAAATAAAATAAAGGTTTTTTTTTTCACAAGAAACCCTCAAAATGGATTGGATTTGCATAATACATTTGCATTCTTATGAATAAACGTCAACGTAGAAGGCGCTACGCTGAGAAGTGCTTTATGTGGGTGAACTTTAACCTTTTGTGAATATTAGAAGGGTTTTCTTTCTTCTAGAAGCTCATTTTTCCTGTGGATGAAAGAGCTTCTCAACTACCTCAGTGACCTCAGCTTGGGGGATCGACAAGTCCACAGCTGAGCCCTCTACTTCCTCAGTGGAAGACATGTCGGTGGGGTTGAGGAGATCCTCGGAGTACTCCGTCCACCGTCCGAGGATGTCCCCAGTCGAAGTCAGCAGATTCCCACTCCCACTGTAAACTGTGTGCAGGGCACTGCTTCCCCCTTCTGAGGCGCCGGACGGTTTGCCAGAATTTCTTCGAGGCCGACCGTTAGTCCTTCTCCATGGCCTCACCGTACTCCTCCCAGACCCGGGTTTTTGACTCCGCAACCACCCGGGCTGAAGCTCGCTTGGCCCTCCGATAGCTATCAGCTGCCTCCGGAGTCCCCCGAGCCAACCAGGTTCTTCAGCTTGATGGCATCCCTTACTTCTGGGGTCCACCACCGGGTTCGGGGATTGCCGCCACGACAGGCACTGGAGACCTTACGGCCACAGCTCCGAGCGGCCGCGTCGACAATGGAGGTGGAGAACATGGTCCACTCGGACTCAATGTCTCCAACCTCCCTCGGGATCTGGTTGAAGCTCTGCCGGAGGTGGGAGTTGAAGATCTCTCTGACCGGAGACTCTGCCAAAAGTTCCCAGCAGACCCTCACAGTACGTTTGGGTCTGCCAAGTCTGGCCAACTTCCTCCCCCGCCATCGGATCCAACTCACCACCACGTGGTGATCAGTTGACAGCTCCGCCCCTCTCTTTACCCGGGTGTCCAAGACATACGGCCGGAGGTCAGATGAAACAACCACAAAGTCGATCATCGACCTCCGACCTAGGGTGTCCTGGTGCCACGTGTACTGATGGACACCCTTATGCTTGAACATGGTGTTTGTTATGGACAAACTGTGACTAGCACAGAAGTGCAAACAGGGAGATTTAAATTAAAATAATAAAAATAGAAATCTGATTAATCAATATCAACATTTATGTTGGGTATGAATTTCTTTGTGATATTTGATTCTGAATTTAACACAGTTTTGAAATCTTTTAGGTATTATTACAAATTCAGGTTCAGATTCTGTTGTCTGGAATGTGACTTTCTGCTGAAATCTCTTTCTCTCAGTCATATAACTACTTTGAAGCTGGACCAGAAGCCGTCCCTGAGCACGGCGGAGTCGCAGGTCTCGTGCATTCTCTGGGATCACGGCTACGCTGAGATGAGTGGCCAGAGAAACAAGTGAGCAGCACAAATCATCCACAGTAATCCCTCTGCAGTGTTGGCAGTGTGTTTCCTCCCGGTGCTCGAGTCACCTCGCTGTAAGGTGGCGACGCTGCATGCGGTTGTAAAGAAGGTTTTTCATGTTTAATGAGGCCTTTGTGCCGCGCTGTCACTCGGAGGGTCGTCACCTTCATTCCTTTTCAACCGTCTCTGCTATCAGTGTCTCTTTCTCTACACCAAGTGCTGATGAATTCTTTGTTCCGATTGGTCACGAGGTGTTCAGTCATTTTCTGACAGAGGCTGGAATGCGTCACAAAATTAAAATGCAATCGTGTGGTGATGTCACTAACGTGTCACAGGCTTTTACATGCAACAACATGCTAAGCGCTAGTTACTGTAAAGCTGTTCCGATACTTTTGCTCATATAAAGAATCTAGTGCTCTGACACATATTCTAGATTTTTATCCTTTTTAACTCCTCTAGAGCTAAATATCAGACAACAAATGCTGAAATTTGATATATCAGCTCATAGTCATCTTTTGTCGCTCTTGAATAAATATTTAAATTAAGTCGCGGCCAAATTGCTGTTTCTGTTGTTAGAGGAATAAAACCATAAGTTACATTCCTATAACAGCATGTTGTAGAGTGTTCATAGCTTTGAGGTTGTTTTGGTCTAAGATTGTTGTCTGTGCAGGTTGTGTGTGTCCGTGCTGGCCATGGATCGTTTCGGGGACGGCGTCGAAGCGGTTTACGGGATTTTCGATGGCGACCGGAACGAGGAGGTGCCACGGTTGCTGCAGTGCACCATGGGAGACGTACTGGCTGAAGAGCTTCAGCACAGCAACGTGGACAGTGTATACATGTGCAACACCTTCCTCACCTCGCACAGGTAATCTTTTAGGAAATTAGTGGGAAAAAAAATATAAAAAAAAAAATTTGGGATCATCTTTGGAAGATGTTGAGCATCTATCATCCATCTACTTCAGTTTTGTGATTATTTCCATATTTGGTAACGTTGGCTGAGACATCACAAAACCACTCAAGGAATATTTCTGCAATTCTTTATTTTCTGTGATCACAATAGACTTACTGCAGAAATATTTGCAGTTATCTCCATGTATGGTATTGATGATTATATTAGATTATATTTCTGATGCATCACCTATACCCAGGACGACCGTGTACGTATTTTTAAATACTGCACACAAGTCATTTTTGTCCATCATATAAACCTGGTGCTGATTCATTTGCTCAGTTTCTAAATATATACGTATCATAAAATCTATTAAAATCATCACACATTGTTCAGGAAACACAATCCCTAGAGATACAATCCCTCTAAATAGAAGCATTTGAGCTTCATCAAAATTTATAATCAGCAACAGTATTGTATGTGATCTTGATTAAATATACACTGTGTTGTTCAGTCGTTTTGCTGACGATGTTGCTGCTATAATTATTGCTGCTGCAAGACTCAGTAGTTTATAGCTGAAGCCCATATCATGCCCTTTATTATTATTATTAATACTTATTATTCTGTGCATTTCATTAAGGACTGAAAATCTCTTTAGAAGTGTTTCTATCACAGAAAATCTAAAAAAAAATACTGTACCATCGGGGTACAGTATGTAAACTAAACCGGGGGGGCACGGTGGCTTAGTGGTTAGCACGTTCGCCTCACACCTCCAGGGTTGGGGGTTCGATTCCCACCTCCGCCTTGTGTGTGGAGTTTGCATGTTCTCCCCGTGCCTCGGGGGTTTCCTCTGGGTACTCCGGTTTCCTCCCCCGGTCCAAAGACATGCATGGTAGGTTGATTGGCATCTCTGGAAAAATTGTCCGTAGTGTGTGTGTGTGAGTGAATGAGAGTGTGTGTGTGCCCTGCGATGGGTTGGCACTCCGTCCAGGGTGTATCCTGCCTTGATGCCCGATGACGCCTGAGATAGTTCAGTTCAGATAAGCGGTAGAAAATGAGTGAGTGAGTGAGAGCAATTGAGGGTTAAGGGCTTTGCTCAGGGGCCCAGCAGTGGCAGCTTGTTGGCCCCGGGATAAAAACTCACACCCTTCCTATCAGTAGTCCAACACCTTAACCACTGATCTACCACTGATCTACCACTGCCCATATACAGTTTCATATGAGGAAAGAAATATCTTGGTTTATGAAAGTTAGGAGTCCACAAGGTGTGTTTCAAAGAGATTAACGGATTTCCTCGACAGCCAATAGCATCCAGCTAGTTAACATATTAAAGAATCAAAAGAAAAAAGAAAACATTTATGCTTAACTGAAGGTAAGTATAATCACAAAGCTTATTTTTCTTCACCGTATGCCTTGTAGAAAGCTGGGGATGGCTGGACAAAAGCTCGGGGCTTCAGCTCTCCTCTGCTACATTCACCACGAGTCCTCTGAGTCGAGCAGCTACTTCAGCCTGACCGTGGCCAACGTAGGAAACTGCCAGGCTGTGCTGTGCCGCGACGGCCATCCGCTGGCCCTGTCCAAAGTCCTTAGCTTGGAGCAGAATGCTGAAGAGATGGAGAGAATCAAAACAGCCAAGGCGATCATCACTGAGGTAGAGTTTACTAGCTATACTCTAGCTAACGTGACAAATATGAGCTAGTTTCCCACATTTAAATAACCTCCTAAGTAATATAGCTAATATCAGCATTATTTTGTATGGATAGCAGGAGAACTTACTTAAGCTTTTATAATTTGGTAAAAAGTCAAAAGAACTTCTTTTTGATTTTATTGAAAGGTTTCCCAACATTTTTGGTGAGACAACCAACCAATGTACATTTCCAAGCCTTAGCATTTTGGCTTCTTCTTCTTCTTCTTCTTCTTCTTCTTCTTCTTCTTCTTCTTCTTCACCCTTGAAAATCCATGTTTAATAAATCTGTCAGCATATTTTCATGCAGCATGTAAGGATAGATACATAGATGTATTGGTGGATGACCCTAAATAAGGTCACTGGTTTGCAAACCCCTGATTTAAATATATTATTATTAATGTGATGACTTTCTCAGTTGTTTTATCATACTGAGAGATTTACACATGACTGTATTGACTGACAAATCTATTGAACCTTTTTGTGCTGTAGGATAACAAGGTGAGTGGAGTTACATGCTGTTCTCGCATGTTGGGATGCTCCTATCTATACCCCTGGGTCCTTCCTAAGCCCTGGGTACGAACTGAACCCCTTTGCGCTCAGGATGAGTTCCTGATCTTGGGCAACAGGGCACTTTTCCAACATCTGTCTTACCAAGAAGCAGTGAAAACCGTGCTAGCTGTCCGAGACCCTCGAGCTGCTGCAAAAAAACTCTGCACACTTGCACAGAGCTATGGGTGTAAGGACAATGTCGGGGCAGTAGTTGTGGCCCTGCGTATTGGTGAGGACAGTTGTACCTGCGAGCCTCCACTCTCCTCTGAGGTTCGAGGAGCCCATGTACCTACCCCCATTTCTATATCTGTGCCATTTCTTGACCCATCCACTCCTTCTTCAAGTAGTGGCATTGCCTCTGAATTCAACAGCGAAACATCTGCTTCTGAGGTGGGAAGTGAGGCTGGGTCCACGGCATCTGACGAACAAACGTCTTCAGGCCTAAATGCACGACCTGACCGCCGCTGCAGCTTACACCCAGCTGCAACGTTTTGCAACTCTGGAGGCCCTGGAAGTCTAGGAGCCGGAACTCACCCTGCTCTGTTCCAGCGCCAACCATCCTCTGCAACATTTTCAAGCAACCAGTCTGACAATGGTCTAGACAGCGATGATGAAGCTCCACTGGAGGGTGTCATTTCTAATGGGAGTAAGTTGGAGGTTGAGGTGGACATCCACTGCTGTGCATTTCAGCTTCGCTCTGGGCGTCCAGAAAGCCCTAAGGATCTGGATCTCCGTGGCTCTGACTACACCAGCAGCAAGATGCGCCGACAGAACAGTGTGGTGGTGTCGACCGCTAATGGCTGTCTTCTTGCTGTTTGTGGCCGAGAGATCTCAGACCTCAAGAAATCTCCCTCCACGTCCAGCCTGTTTGGGAAGAAGCTGTCTAATGGTTCTGTTGTAGCACTTGAGGACAGTCATAACATCATCGAGGTAGCACTGGAAGCACCGAAGAAGAAGTCTGGTTATTTTGCAGCACCCGCCCAACAAGATCCAGAGGATCAGTTGATCATACCTCCCAGTCTTGAACAAGATGTACGGGAGCAGCTAAGGAGCCAAATTCCAGTGGTTTCTGGTCCTCCGCCACCCTTAACACCTCCTACAAGCAGAGACTCAAACTGGGATCACCCTCACCCCGGTCTCCCTCCTGCTACCTTCCAACAGGAGGTTTATGACACTGCTCTATAGAGACTACTACCCGAGATGACCTAGTGCCATATTGTGGAGGTGGATGTAATTCATTTTGCTGTGATATTTTCCAGTTCTTTATTAAGCTCTATCATTGTGTGAAGACCTGCATGTGCTTAAACGGTGACATCCCACTTGCCTGGAGTGGTCTCTGTTTAATCTAAGGAGTGGAACGTTTTGATAGAAAGTGCACAAATTTCAAGAATAGTAAAACAAAATCTTGAAAGATTGCTATCTATTAGAAACCGCGACACGAACTAAAATACCTCATATATAACCGTGCATAACTAACAAGATATACTGTATAGCCCTTTACAACATCATTTGGCAAAAAGGTTCTTTGGGATATATCCACGACCAAAAGGTAAGAAAAGTGCCTATTACAGATGGTTCCGGCTCACCAGGCCCTCCGTTGGTCTGGTGTGCTTTCACTGTTACCTAGAAATGCTCATTTTTTGTTGAAGTTAAAAACTGAAGTATGATCGGGAACGTTCGGCTTCCTTTATCTCGTTTGGCGGAGTTCAGATCGCAGAGAAAACTACTAAAGCTGTGGGAAGGATGGCACACACTGTTTGGCTTCCTACAGCCTTTCTGGAACCTTTTGCGCAAAATATGCACCGCACACCACGTCCTGTCATGGTAGACATTGGTAATGGATTTTCTTACCAAGATTGTGACTCAGAAGAAGAACGAAATCAAACACGATATATCATTTCACGATGCATCCGAGGTGCAGTTGCAGTCTCGGCCAATCAGAAAGAGATGGTTATTAAACGTAACTGGCTGGAATCACGACTTAATAATGAGTCATTAGGAGTACTTGAAGCGTGCCATTAGAGACTGAATTATCAAAGCACTCATGCCTGAAGCTTTTAAGGCTTAAATACTGTACATATTTGGTCTTTGCACTAAAGTGCTGCAAAGTAACACTGGTCCTGATAGAGCATGAATAGGGTATTTTTCATCCTATATCTGAACCGCTAAGCTAATTATTTACAAAAAAATGACATTATATCCATATGTTCTTCTTAGTCGACTTACGTCTGTTCACGACACCTGATTTTACCTGATTTTTAACGTGAGTGATCCTGCCCCATACTTTGGTATGTTGAATTTTTTTCCTTTCGGTTAAAATGAAGATGAATCAAAGCAGCTTTACAATGTGATTAAGCTTTCTGTGAACGTAACACGCACTTAGTTCTGGTCATCGTTGGGGTTACTTAAAGACCAGATGTGATCGATGATAAGAATACACAATTGGAGACTAAATACTCCAATTTTATTTAAATACTTGAACACAAATGAAGCCACGCCCACAAAACCTGTCCAAATTTACTGAAGGAATAATTTCCACTTCTTCTTTGGTGCCGTTTTAGCTTTCCTGGAATACAGCCACGGTACCCAGGACTGTAACAAGGCTGACAAATTTAATGAGGTTCTCATGATGAATATCGTCGCTGTCGGGCGGAAACCTCGTATGTCCAAATTTGGTCACTTCCATATTTTTTCACATATCGATGCTATTGGTCAGTCCCCACGTGGGTCTGTTATTTTTACAAGTTATTAACCAATCTAAAGTCTTGAAAATAGCTTGAGCGCAAATCTCATAACTCCATTGGACACTTCAACTGTCCACCTCTTCCTCACTCCGTGGGAGAGCTTCACGTCATATTTCTCCTCAAGAAGAGTCGCAACGAATCGACACGTCTTCTGAGGTAAATGTCTTCAAAACACTGGGCTCAAAGAAAAAAAAATCTTGAAAAAAGTTCTGGTGCTCGTCTGAGGACAGGAATTTAGCGCAAGACAATCCACTGCAACGCGGACTAAACCCTGTGTACTGCAGATAAGGTACGGCGTTTTTTTAATTTCCTGAAAAGTAACGGTTTTGGAGATACGAGGATTCCGTCTGACAGCGACGATATGTGTCATAGTTCTAGTAATAAATCACAGCACTGAATCTGCATTACATCTAATGCTAAATTCTCATCTGTTTAATTCTTTAATTTATTGCGTCAATTATTTTTGTTTAACAAGATGATTTACAAATACAATGTCACGTATTACATTTAGAATGTATCTGTTTATCTCATAGCTATTTTAGATATTAGCTAATTATACACAACACTGCCAAAAGTATGTGCACCCCTGACCTACATCACACCTACATGCAATTTTCCCCCAGACAGTTGGAATTAAGAGGCTCAAACATGACAATGTTCCCTCATGACAATGTCCCTGGGCACAAAGCACAGAGCTCCATGTAGACATGGTGTAGTGGTTAAGGTTGGACTGGAAGAACTTAAGTGTCCTGCACAGAGCCCTGAGACCCCACTGTACACATGAACTGGAACACCGTCTGCACCCCAGAACTACGCGACCTCACTAATGCTCTTGTGTTGGAATGAACACAGAGCTCCACAGCCACGCTCCAACATCTACACCGCCACGCTCCAACTCCTAGTGAAAAGGTCATTATTAAAGCAAAGGGAAATAAATGTGCAATGGGATGTTCAGCAAGCACATATGGGTGTGATGGTCAGGTGTGCAACTCTTGGCCGTATAATGTATGACTGGTTTATACCTCTCTAGAAAAACACCGAGGTCTTCTTCATGAGGTTTTTTCAATACATTTACACCCACTTTCTCAACCAGATGTTTGAGCTGGAATCTGAGGATTTCTGTGTATTCTTGTTAGAGATCACCTCTGACCTTTATGAAATTTAGCTACAAGTTAAAGCACTTAGTGGAAAGAAATGCAGAAGAAAGGAAGTACTGAAGACTAACAACAGAAAAGACATAAGATTTCATTGCTTGCTTTTTGTGTGACAGGAGGTGCCAACATTTATGCTTACGTTGGAGCATTTATTATTTGTAATACTCTCTTTTGCTACAGAGATATAGGAGACACCAGTAAACGACGAGGTCGAAACGTGAATAAAATTCACCTGACAGAAAAACCCCTTCACCGAAAGGGAAAGGACGGAGGACGAAAACGACGCGTTTGTTTTTATCGGTTTTTATCTAGGTGAATTCTGACACAGGAAATTGCACAACCTTTAAGAGATTTATGAGCCAGTAGGAAACAACTATTGTTTGGTGCACATAAAATATTTAAACGTTATATTTTCTTTCTTCACATATAATAATCATGTTGTTGATTTTTTTTTTTAGTGACAAGTTTTCAAGTAATAAAAGCGCAGGGTCTGAAGTTGCCATTAAACGTTCGCGTTCCGTTTTTATATGACCGTAATTTAAAAAAAAAAAACACTCTATTTTAAATATCTTGTTTCCCCATTTCTACAGATTCGAATTTAATGGTTTTAATGAAAATACATTTTTCATAATTTTTAGCATAGAGTCGACCTTTCCTCTGAGCTATTCTAGGATTTCTTTGTTAGCAATATTGGCACCTCTGCTGAACATTTTATTCACTGTTCACTGAAGAAAAAAAAACTGTCACCTGGAGGTCAAGTCTTTAACATCTTGCTTTTTACTTTTTACTCAGTGGCCATTTACTCACTAATCACTTTGCTCAGTAAAACATCAAAAGTAATAAAGCAATTATTATTATTAATTAATAATAATTATATTATTATTATTGAGACTATTATTGAATTATTCAGACGATGAACTGGAATCGGATTTGGGGGCACGGTGGCTTAGTGGTTAGCACGTTCGCCTCACACCTCCAGGGTTGGGGGTTTGATTCCCGCCTCCACCTTGTGTGTGTGGAGTTTGCATGTTCTAACCGTGCCTCGGGGGTTTCCTCCGGGTACTCCGGTTTCCTCCGCTGGTCCAAAGACATGCATGGTAGGTTGATTGGCATCTCTGGAAGATTGTGTGAGTGAATGAGAGTGTGTGTGTGCCCTGCGATGGGTTGGCACTCCGTCCAGGGTGTATCCTGCCTTGATGCCCGATGACGCCTGAGATAGGCACAGGCTCCCCGTGACTCGAGGTAGTTCGGATAAGCGGTAGAAGATGAATGAATGAATGAATGAATTGGATTCAAGTTTTAATTTTTACTAGTTTGGATGTGGTTCAAATAAATAAAAAAAACAGGAACGGTTGCTGGAGTGGCCTTTATACTTTAAATCACTCACCTGTTTGCGCATTTAATTTTTTGTTCTTTTTTTTTACTTTTCATTTTTAAGTTGTATAAAAATTTTTAGACAAACTTTCATTTTCTAGGTTTATCCTTCTCTTTGCCAATACAAACAAAAAGGTTGCTTTCCCCACTTTTATAAATCAACCAGCACATGATTTACATGCAAGTTGCCACTTTTGGAAAAAGTGTTTTTTTTTTGTTTTTTTTTACGTCAAAGAGCGGATTTGTTTTTTTCTAGAAAATTGCAGACTGACTATCAAAAAGATTTTTTTTTTAAAACTCCAAACCAATCAGGTCTTAAGAAAAACAAAATGTGATGATAAAAAAAAAAAAAGAATCTTGTTATTGAGCGAATTTGAAGAGATTTCCAAACTTTTCTAGATTTGCAGTGGAACTAAAAATAATGTGACCGTGTTCCAGTGGTATGATATGAGATATGAAATCGCACAGATTCTAAAGCTACAGCGAAGACAAACACCCTCTTCATCACCAATATTTATTTATATTATTAATTCAAATCTAGAGACGTGAGTTTTGGGAAAGGTTTAGTTCATATATTTTAAAATAGAACTGACCTTTTTTTTTTTTTTTTTTAAATCAAATACATTTTCTAGAGTGAAGAAAATGACCGCTGAGAAATATCCTAATTTCACATGTGTGAAAGAAATAAAAAAGAAAAACCACAGCTCTGAGTTTTCACTTAAAAACCCTGTGATTGAGAGCAAAAAGCCTAAACCAATCCAAATCCATCTCAACTTCAGAAGTATTTTAATCGAATTTTATTTGAATGGTATTTACCTGCCTGTAAGTAATTTGTTAACAAAATTAATTTGCAAGTCTGTAAGATTTCTGATGTCTTATGTGTATTATCTGCTTTTATTTTAAGTTTTGCCTGGAATGTACAGTATATTTCATTCCATCACACTTTTCCAGACGAAGGCACGTTGTGGACAGACAGACAGGCGTTAGTTAGTTTTCCATGTGACCAAAGTTCCATCTCACAATTCTGTACATTATCTTGAATCTTTTTTTTTTTTTTTTTTCCTAGAGACACTTATATTTTCTCTCAATGCCAAGAAGCTGAGGTTTATTTTTATACATCATTGACTAATGCAGATTTATCACTCTTTCGGTAAAAAGTCATGAATTTGCGGTACCTTGTCGCCCCATCGAAATGTTTTATGACCCAAATGTTAAATGTATTCAATGTCAAAAGCATGCCCTATATCAATAACTACATATAATTAAAAATATAAATAGATATGAACCGGTTACTTTGTACAAAACACTCAATCAATCTGTTTGTAAGAATTGTTTTAAATATCCAAAGCCTAATGTGTATATATATATATATATATATTTTATTTTATTTTTAAGCATGCAGAAATCTGCTGAATAGTTTATGTTCTATATTTAATGTAAATGAGTTTTAAAAGAAAAAATGCCGTTCTGTTGACTTAAGAGAAAGATTAACGCAAGCACTTTTGCTGTTTGTCAGCTAGACTTTAAACCTCTTCGGATTTCGAGGGTGGGGTGATGGCTCATTATTTCATTTGAGATGCTGCTATGACTAGTTTGGAGCAGAAAAGCTGTATTTTTAATTACCTTTTCAGCCAAGTAGCAATAAACATTTATACTGTGGAGTGTGTTTTTAAGTTATTTCTTTCAGAAAGCACAGAGAGACGTTCGTTCCAGCATTTTCCATACGTATCGAGTCACTACGTCCATAAAGGAAGTTTATAGTGTTACAAAAAGAGATGATTTTTTTTTGCTTGTTTGTTTGTTTGTTTGTTTGTTTAAGTAACTTCAGGAAGTAAAGTAAGGTCCATAAATAAATAATATAAAATCGAGGATTAGTCAGTAAGAAAAAAATAATGTTAAAAAAGTAAATAAAGTCAAAAAATAGAAACAGTATGTAAACTAAACCGGGGGGCACGGTGGCTTAGTGGTTAGCACGTTCGCCTCACACCTCCAGGGTTGGGGGTTCGATTCCCGCCTCCGCCTTGTGTGTGTGGAGTTTGCATGTTCTCTCCGTGCCTCGGGGGTTTCCTCCGGGTACTCCGGTTTCCTCCCCCGGTCCAAAGACATGCATGGTAGGTTGATTGGCACCTCTGGAAAAATTGTCCGTAGTGTGTGAGTGCGTGAGTGAATGAGAGTGTGTGTGTGCCCTGTGATGGGTTGGCACTCCGTCCAGGGTGTATCCTGCCTTGATGCCCGATGACGCCTGAGATAGGCACAGGCTCCCCGTGACCCGAGGTAGTTCGGATAAGCGGTAGAAAATGAGTGAGTGAGTGAGAGTAAACTAAACCATTAAAGGTGTTTGAAAGCCAGTGTTGACATTTGAAAAACAAACACGCCCCTAACCCAAATGGGTCCCACCCCTGTTTTGATAGCTCCGCCCCACACATACATACGTAACCCAGGCAACTATTATGGCGGAACCTGTTGGGGCGGCTGACCGAGGGGATATTTTTATCAATAAATGAACACAATGAGTAACACTATGGTAATACAGATGTGTTTTTGTAGTACTGTGTGTTGTACCGTGAAAGGTTTAGCTCCATTTCCCACGGAAGACGACGTTCAACACCTGGAACCCGAGGCAGAGGTAACGGCAGGTATCCGCCATGTCAATGCTTCAATCGCTCCGCTGCATATTGACAAGACACGCCCCTTTCTGCTCATTGGCTACACGTTTGTTTTGTTTGTCAACTCAGTTTTCTGAAGCATTTCTCAAACATCGTGCACCGCACCTTTAAAGTAAGGTCAGTAAGTAAATAAAAATAAGTAAGCGTATAAAAGCAGAAATTCAAGTTAAGTAAGTAAATGAAATTAGGGCAATAAGTCAGTATTTAAATAAAATTAGTAGGTAAAGACGAGAAATAAAGTCAGTAAGTAAATTGTTAGTGCAACTAAAAAAAAGTCAGTAGATAAGCTTAAGTAGATAAATAATGAAGCTGAGTAAACTAAAGTCAGGTAGTAAATAAAGTCAATACGTAAAGTCAGGAATGAAATAATAAGAAAAGACAGTAAATAATTAAATAAAAACCAGCAAGCACATAACGAGAGTAAAGTAATTATGTAAATTAAGAAAGATCGATATGTAAAATCTGTTATTAAGTCAGTATCTGAATCAAGTCAGTAAGTAAAGTCTAAATACGTCAGTAATTAAATTAAATTAGTAATTTAATAAATTCAGTAAATAAAGTCAGTAGGTAAATAAGTCAAGGAAATAATAAGTAAAGATTTTGAAATAAATTATTGTCATATTAAATAAACAGTAAGTATAAAAAGATTGAAGTCAATAAGTTAAATAAAGCATTAGAAATAAAGTTAGTAAGTAAACTAAATAAAGGCAGTCTGTAAATACAACATTAAGTAAATAAGGTCATTGCATAATGTCAGTATACGGCGTTAGTAGCTAAATAAAAATCGGTAAACAAAGATTAAATTACATTAAATGACAGTACATAAATAAATTTGTGAGTAAAGTCAGCAGGTAAATAAAGTCATTAATAAAGTCAGTAAGACATAAAATGATGAAAATTAAGTGATTATGTAGATGCAGCATGGAAGGTCAGAAGATAAATTTAAGTTCAGTACATAAATAAAGACAGTTAGTAAAGCAAGTGAATTCAATAGGTAAATAATACAGCATGCCCTGTGATGGGTTGGCACTCCGTCCAGGGTGTTTCCTGCCTTGATGCCCGATGACGCCTGAGATAGGCACAGGCTCCCGTGACCCGAGGTAGTTCGGATAAGTGGTAGAAGATGAGTGAGTGAGAGAGTGAGAATAATACAGCATGTGAATAAATAAAGCAAATGACGGAAAAAGATGTGTTTTTTAAATATTTCATTTTAACAATATCGGAAGATTCAAGTAATAAAATTAAACAAATAAAACCAAAGAAAAGACTTTTTTAAAATGATCTGTAAAATGTAATTACAAAAAAAAACAACTCATTTCTTGTGAGAAAGAGGTGAGGACAAGCCCACATTTATTTGTCCTTAAAATGGATAAAATGACCTACAGGTGATTCGCATCAGGTGTAAATTATTAGGACGTTATTTAAACCTCAGATATTTGCTCTTAATTGTTGAAGTGAGAGGTTTCACCGTGGTGAGATCCAAGAGTTCGCTGAGGCCTTCGGAAACAAGATTGTTGACGCTTATGAGATATAAAAAGATCCTCATTGGAAGCGTTGATGTACTGGTTTTGGGAGATTTAGTTAAAGGTAAATACAACATGGAAAAGTAATTCTTTTGTTGTCTACATTTTTAATCTACATTTAAACTGGGAAAGGGCTTAGACACACTTTTCCAGTTTAAATGATTAAAGACATGTCTCTTTAGTCAGACATACACATACAGTACTTCCCATAATCTTGTGCTCCATTACATCTGACCACATGCACATTATCATCTAGTACTTGCTAATATTATGAACAGCAGCTACGCTAATTCCCATCGACTGCTTCACTTTTTCTACCCATCCCAAAGCATACAGAAATTGTACCAGCTCCAGTTGTGTTCTGCATCATGAAGATTTTGGACCTTCATTGAGATGAGACCGACCCTGTGAGGATCCTGAGGCATCTAGAGATGTTCCAGATGTTTAGTTGGATTCCGCGTCATGAAATATTCAGACATGTTAAGAGGAGATGCTAACTCCATGTGGTCTTTGAGGACAACATCCTCCTCATTAATACACAATTGTCGGACTGTATATTTATAATCACACCCTCCAGTGTCACCCACATGAGGATGAGGTTCACTTTTGTGTCTGGTTCCTCTCAAGGTTTCTTCCTCTTCTGCTTAAGGGAGTTTTTCCTCACCACAGTCACCTCAGACTTGTTCATTATGGATAAATACAAACACATATAAATGTTTAATATTAAAAGTTTAATATTAATCTTAACTTTTTTTTATTATATTAATATTTGTATAATAAACTTTTTGTATTATGTTTCTTATGTTCTGTAAAGCTGCTCTGAGACAATGTCCACCGTTAAAAATGCTATACAAATAAATTGTATATTAATTCACATTAATGTTTATTGTAAACATAAAAAGTGTAGTGAAGTAAAAATCCTTAAAAAATCAGCATATGTGCATAAAAATCAGCATAGCTAATAGAGTAACAAACGTTCCCAGGTAACATGATCCAGCGATCCCCTGCGCTTCCTCCATCGATTTTACAGTGGTAGTGTTTAGAGGTCTAGAAGCGGTCATTCTCTGCCTCCCTCTGCTGCTTCATCTGTCTGACGGCTCTAAACGCTCTCACGGCAAACACGGCGCTCATCATGAACACAAAGACGCCCAACACGCCGAAGATGCCACCTGCGACGTCCGTCCCGCTCAGGCTGCACTCGTAACCCTTGATGTTTTTGGTCATGTACATCTCCTCTCTCTGCTTGCAGATCGGGTTACTGTACGTCTCTTTGACTTTGATGAAGTAAAAGGCCAGCGCAGGGATATACCCCAGGCTTATCAGTGCGTCCAGTAGGGCCTCGGGCAGCAGCACGACGGGGTAGCGGTAGGGCACACGGAACACCCCGAGCGCCAGCACGATTAACGCGTAAACCATCAGCGCGCCACCACATGCCATGCTGTAGATATACGGAGGGATCTTGAGCTTATAGAAAAGGTCGTCCAGCTCATTTACTTTCGCCGCTTCCTGCACCGTGAATGCCTGAGCCCCGCCATAGTAGTAGTAGTAGAGTCCACCCAGGTTGGCGATGTCCTGATATCGACCCTTGTTGCTGTACGGAACGCCGGCACAAATCACAATCAGCAAGTTCACGACAAACTGTGCTCCCTGGCAAAGGCCTTTGTATGGACAGAAGAAGGGTTAAACAACGAACCAAGAAAACAGACATGATTTGTACGATATGGTAAAAACAGGTTTATTTAATATTGATGGAAGGATATTGTCTGCAGTGTCAGCGCTTTGCAACAGTCAGACATAAAGCTGTAACTTTTCGTATAGACTTCATAACACTTACCTCTGGATGTAAGAATATACTTTAGGTTGTAAAGAGCTTCTTCCTTTGTTGATTCATTAGATGTATATCTACAGATATGATCGAATGATTGAGGTTAGATTAAAAAAAAAAAAAGATTTTGAACATCATTGGTAAGAGATGTTATGTTGTCGCTTCTTACACTTCCTGATCAGGTTCTCTGTAGTTTGGCGTTCTGTCTTCGTAACGATAATCTGTGCTCCTGTCCTCCCTGTATGACTCGGTTCTCCTGTCTCTCCTGTAGTCTCTGTCCCGCTCTCTCCTGTCAGACTCGGGATAGTTCTGGTTCCTCGTCTTATAGTGCCGCTCCGGCATTTCTCACATCAACAAGGCTCCTGACTACTGAAATAACCGACAGGTGAAGAGACAGATATTAAACATAACAATCTCTAATAATGACACTTCGATGAGGACGCTGATAATAAAAACACCCTGAATGTGTGAAATGTGAAAATAGTCTCATTTTCTTTATAAAGTTTGCATGACTTACATGATTGTCATGCCATTTTTCTTCAACAGATTAATAATAACCAAACTTCTAGACAAATTATCTCTCAGATTATCAAATTTGTCATAATCTCCCGCTTATGTGTCAAGTGATAATTAAACAATTAAACCAGTTAAAATGTTTAGTCTTGTATGCAAAAAGAAATGTGAGAATGTTGAGAATGAGAATATTGATTTGTTAATTAAATATTTTATCACTGAACTACACACATTCTCTCTCTCATATATATATATATATACACACATTCTGGCTTTAATAAATAAACTATTTAAAGGTTCAAGTTCACTTTATCACTTTATTTATATGGCACATTTAAAAGTGTTAATAAAAATACACAGAAAATGATAAGACAAGATATAATGAAAGCAAATAGAATTAAACAATATAATAATACACAATAAAACAAGCAATAATAAGAACAAATGTAGGATTAAACCAATTTAAAATGAAAGGGAAAACTATTGTATATATAACATATTATATATATATAATATGTTATGTATGTATATATATATATATATATATATATATATATATATATATATATATATACACACAGTATATAAGTACATATTGTATATAATGTGTAGTGCTATTGTAAGCATGTCTAACAGTACACTGTGTGTGCTGACTATGTATGAGCATATTGCACATTTGCACATTTTCACCTTTATGTAAATTGTAAATTGTTCTGGAGTTTGCTCCTAAGAACTTCACTCACCATGGCACATGTGCTGTGGTGATGTGACAATAAAAGTGACTTGAATTGACTATAGATATGTCAAGGAGAACAGATGCGTTTTTAAAAGGGGTTTAAAAATGGACAGAGAGGGTGATAATGTTAACTCTATGGGCAAATCATTCCAAAACTGTGGCCCAATCACTGAAAAAGCTCGATCCCCTCTACACTTAAGTCTTGACAAGGGAACAGTGAGGAACTAAAGGTTCATGTTCAATTCAGGCTTCAAAAAGAAACAAGAGTGTGATTGTTTCTCTCATGTGTGTGTGTATATATATATATATATATACATATATATATATATATATATATATATATATACATATAAGGGGGAAGTCGTGGCCTAATGGTTAGAGAGTCTGACCATTCTGAGTCTGAGAGTATATATATGTATATATATATATATATATATATATATATATATATATATATATATATAATATATATAGTAATATTACAATATGTAGTTTATTTATAATACGTATTAACCGCCAGTACAGAAAGACCCAATCAGAGCAAGCAGTTAATGCACCAATCAAAAGCAGAGCTGACTGTAGTCCCGCCCCCTCAGCGTTCAAATGCGGAAGTGATTTTATTGAAGTCGCAGAATGTTATTATTAAGGGAATATAAACCTTTCCTGGTGTTTTTAATGACTTACACACATTAATTTTTTATAATTAATCATTTATAACTTTACACGACGTCACTACGCAGTTATTTATAAGCTCCAAAAGCGCTGTTTGAACCAAGATTTATCCAAAGCTTGATGTAGTCAGTGAACTTCCGCCATTTAAAACGTTATATAACAAAGTTATATATTTATGTCTAACATATAAAGTTATATAGTTATGTCTAACATATAAAGTTATATAGTTATGTCTAACATATAAAGTTATATATTTATGTCTAACATATAAAGTTATATATTTATGTCTAACATATAAAGTTATATAGTTATGTCTAACATATAAAGTTATATAGTTATGTCTAACATATAAAGACTAGAACTTCCAGATCATCTGTATTTAGTTCACGTTCATTTCTAGATCTCTCTGGACTAATCTTCTCAAAACTCATATAAATAAGTAAATAAATAAATAAATAACCAAAAAAACACAACCGAATTCATAAACGTCCGAATAGATAAATAAATAAATAGAGATATAGACAAATAACTAACAATCATTTCACTTTAGATACTTAAACTATCCGTCTGAAAACAAACACAATACCTCCACTGGATTTAATGATTCTTCTCGTTTTGCTTATGGATTAGTTTCACCTCGAGGTTTCACATTAAAACCCCGCCCCTTACCTGTATGTGGGCGTGGTTTAATCCCGTCATCCACATCCACAGGCTCTTATACGTTATTTTTTTAGAGTCATTAGTTAATGCAGGTGAATTAAAACAATATATATGAATATGAATAGGAATAGAATTCGGGGTCACGGTGGCTTAGTGGTTAGCACGTTCGCCTCACACCTCCAGGGTTGGGGGTTCGATTCCCTCCTCCACCTTGTGTGTGTGGAGTTTGCATGTTCTCCCCGTGCCTCGGGGGTTTCCTCCGGGTACTCCGGTTTCCTCCCCCGGTCCAAAGACATGCATGGTAGGTAGATTGGCATCTCTGGAAAATTGTCCGTAGTGTGTGATTGTGTGAGTGAATGAGAGTGTGTGTGTGTGTGCCCTGCGATGGGTTGGCACTCCGTCCAGGGTGTATCCTGCCTTGATGCCCGATGACGCCTGAGATAGACACAGGCTCCCCGTGACCCGAGATAGTTCAGATAAGCGGTAGAAGATGAATGAATGAATGAATAGAATTCCAATTAAATGATTATTAGAGACAATTTATCTGTCTATATGCGTCTATTCTTTATCTCACTCTCTTCTCCCACTTTGTATGCAAATAAACGTCCTTATGTTTATGTTAGTGGTTTATTATATATTCACTTTATTTACTCATTTGTTCCAGTGTCTTAGTTTAAGACTGATGAATAGTATTTGTTAAAAAAAAATGTGGGACCACAGATTGTCTTTTATTTCCTTACTTCTAAATTAAACATTGATGTTTTTTTTCCTTCTGTGTAACGTCATCTCCACATTTCCTTTACAGACCTTTTAATAATTTTGAATTTATTGTGAAATTAATTTTTAGACATTATTGACTGTACACTGTATATTTAAACAGAAATGAACCTACATTAGCTATTATATAAGTTTTGAAATATTTAAAAACTATAAAATATAGCGACACTCGTCTATACACGTGTTGTTGTTGCTAGTTGTTTTTCTTTTGGTCTGTTTATATTTATTTACGTTCCAATGATTTAACACAATGACCCCCATGTGTGCCCACTTATGGATTACAACGTTGGCCTTTCTATGCTGTTATAACCTCTTCTCTTCATTTCTTTCCCCTAGATGTTGGAGTGTGGCCGTGGGGATTTGTGTTCATTAAGGTACAAGATCATTAGTGAGATCAGACACTGATGTTGGGATGTTTAGGAGTCTCCAGTTCAGTTCATCCCAGAGGTGTTCAGTGGGGTTGAGTCAGAGTCAGGGCTCAGTGCAGGATACTCGAGTTCTTCCAGTCCAACCTTCACCTCCACACCGTGTCTTCATGAGGATCTGTCATGCTGGAACATTGTTTGAGCCTCTTAGTTCCAGTGAAGGGAAACTGTAAATATGCAACATAAAATACATTGTGCTTTAAACCTACTGCAACCAGTTTGGTCAGGTGTCCACATACTTTATAGTATATAGTGTATACTGTATACATGACTGTGACTTGTAACTTGCAGGTGTTACATTTATACTCTTTCTGTTAATGAAACAATAATGACAAAACCAAGAGGCATCTTTTCATTTTTACTTTCCTCCGCAGAAAAAAGGACAGTGGTAACCCTAGCAACTGTCAAAGTAATATCCTAAAAATAAACATTTTTAAATATTTAAAACAACACAGGAAAAAAAATGTCCGTAATGTCCATAACGCCCGTTCTTTTTCATAATGTTACGTTTTTAAGAATGAAACTTAAGAATGTTTACATGCTGTTTTACACACTGTTTTTCCTATTTGCCCCTGCTGTCTCACATTTCAGTTGATTTCTGTTTTGCACAATACTTTACGTTACCTCATGTAACTGCTGCTATAACACTGTGTTCATTCCAGTATTTCTGCACACGTAATATTGTTGAACATACAGTATTTACACTGATCACCGCTGTTTCTGTTTATTGTTTGTGTAATGTCTTGTATTTTTTGTCCTGCACTGTATTTTGTTCTGCACTGTCTTTTTGTCTTTTGTCCTACACCGTCTTTTTGTCCTACACCGTCTTTCTGTCTTTTGTCCTGCACTGACTTTCTGTATTTTCTCCTGCACTGTCTTTTGTCCTGCACTGTCTTTCTGTCTTTTGTCCTGCACTGTCTTTCTGTCTTTTGTCCTGCACTGACTTTCTGTCTTTTGTCCTGCACTGTCTTTCTGTATTTTCTCCTGCACTGTCTTTTGTCCTACACTGACTTTCTGTCTTTTGTCCTGCACTGTCTTTCTGTCTTTTGTCCTGCACTGTCTTTCTGTCTTTTGTCCTGCACTGTCTTTCTGTCTTTTGTCCTGTCACTGTCTTGTTTGTCTTGTCTCACACTGTCTATACTAGGTCACACAGATGCACGTTATGTATCTAGGACTAACTTACTTAGCTCTGTGTTTGTTTTATGTAGCACCCTGTTCCTGGAGAAACGTTGTGTCATGTCACTGTGTATTACAACAGCTATATATGGTGTAAATGATAAAAAAAGCTTCTTGACTTAACTATAATAAGTTCTACAACCCCCCCTCTCCCCCCCACTACAACCCCCTCTCCCCCCCACTACAACCCCCCCTCCCCCCACTACAACCCCCCCTCCCCCCACTACAACCCCCCCCCTCCCCCCACTACAACCCCCCCTCCCCCCACTACAACCCCCCCTCCCCTTCCCGTGTCAGCCCCTCCCACCCGCATGGAGAGCGCGCATGCGCCACTTGTAGCAGAGAGAGTGTAGTGTTCAGGCGAGACAAAGATGGCGGCGATGGCGGGGGAAGCAGCGTGATATGCTCGGGGAGTTTAGTAGCACACGGACCCGAGTCACAACGCTCCACAAACCGGCGATTAGGCACCATGGACGTCATGTTAGAGTAGGCGACTGAGCTTAAAAACACTTACTGCTAAACGAGAGCGCTTTGTCCGCGACAGGACGGCCATCTTTCTGCTGAAGGAGACGGAGGGGAAAGAAAAGCATCTCACCGGGAGCATGGCTGCGCACGGCAACCAGGTACAGAACACACGCCGAATTACCTCTCTCACGTGTCTACATTCAGAGAACGGCTTGTAACGACGCGGTGTCGTGCTGCCGTGTGAAGCCCAGCCGTGTCCGGGGTGTTGGTGTTAGTTATAAAGACTAATGCGTTGGATCTGAATGAGTTCCTTCAGCATGCTGCTGCAGGCCTACAGTCGGCGTTATTAGGCTCATTCACGCGATTTAAAGTGCAACAGCGCACAAACTGTGTGTACAAAAGTTTTACACGTCCCTAAAGCTGAAGAAAACACGAGTAATTGGTGCCAGGAGGACATTTATAAACTCTGATTACTGAGGGCGTGTGTGTGTGTGGCAGCAGGCCTGCTCATGCGCGTGAGCACGTTTATTAACGGGCGCTAGCGCACTTCAGCTAGCACGCTAGCTCTGGTTAGCCGTAGCACGCTAGCTCTGGTTAGCCGTAGCGCGCTAGCTCTGGTTAGCCGTAGCGCGCTAGCTCGTGTTTCTTATCCCTCGAGGTGTTTTATTGAGTTTTATGAACCTACGACGTGACAAGAAGAGAATATTTCAGTTGGAAACGAGTTTTAAAGCCCAGTTAGTGTTAGTCAGAGACGGGTTCAGATGTTAGCCGATGTGTGACTAGCTAGCTAATGACTTGACAGTGTTTAAGGCCCGTATGGTTTCAGGGGACGAGATTATTTTTTTTTAGTTTTTATCCAAAGTCATACATCGTTATTTCTCAAAACTATTTTGTAGTCGACTTTTCCGTGTTGTCCTGAAATACTAGCATTAAAAACGTGTAATCGTTCTTCTTTAAAGCTACTTACTAACGGTCCTGTGCTAAACCCTCTCTGTTAAATAAGGGAATTATCCACACTCACTTTAGCTGTGTTTATTACTCATAAACTCCTGATATATAAATATATATAATGTTTAACTCGACTGTCTGACGACCTGAGAGTCCATACATCACTTTCATGCCATGCTGTTGTTAAGAACTTTATATTTATTTGCTTAAGTTTTTCTGTTCCAGTTTTTTTTTTTTTGCATAATGAAGTCGTTTCTTATTGGATATTTTTAGTCTAGACGAAATTAATTGCATTTAAAATAAGGGGTTTTTGTGCCTGTCCCTTTGTTCACAAATATAATCACGTACCCAGAACAAAACAAACTTTTGGCTAAAAAAACCCCTTTGGATTTTTGATGACTCATCCTGAACTTGTCTTGTGTCTATCCAATACATCTGTAGGCTCTGTGTGGTGTCCCTGTGGAAGTGTCCTGCTCTACACCAGCTGTTTATTAACAGTTCAACAGTCCCTTTTTCTCCTCCGTTTGTCACCGTTCGAACACGCTGTTGTCTTTTTTTCTGTCCATGACTTCCATCAACAGAATATATATATTGCTGTCACTTCATCTTCACTGAGTCAGGTTTATTAACTTTCTTTATCGTTCAGATGTTTCCTGTGGGTTTTGGTGACAGGCAGTTAACCTCATCTCAGACTTATACGGCGTAGCTTAAACATCTCGTATCCTGTTCTCTACGACGTTCTCGATAAAGTCGACGGGAAAACGGCTCTCGTTAAACCCGTCCGTGTTTTTTGTGCTTAATTAATTAGTTCTAAACTACTCTAATTTGTTTAGACGAGAGAGAGGAGCGGCTATCGGCCTATGTGCGGATCAAGTCGAGCGCCAGGCCGACTTCCTGTTTCAAAAGGAAATCACGCTTCTAACCGGCGCTCGATCGGGTGAGAACCGGGGTGTAGGATGAAATAGGGGTGTGGCTTATTTCAATTACAAGCCGTAGATAAATGTTAATCCGTAAAGTAACCTGCAAATATTTACAAGTACTTTGAATCAGTTTTGCTTCGAAGTGCATCAGAGTTAGAATCAGAATCCTGGCCAAGTGTTCACACACAAGGAATTTGGTTCCAGCTGTTTGTGACTCTCAAAACTACAGACATAAATAACGCTATACTATAATAACACATTATAGGATCTCTAACGTAACGTAACATTTTCATGGTACGGTTAGTACCATGAAAACTCTTCGGTTAGTCGTTTAGCTCAGAGATGCCATTTAGGGTGTTAAAGATTCCTCGCGATTCAACTTTGTGTAAACGATAGCGTCCGCTCTGCCTCGGCGAATGCCTGAAACGCTCGCAGGGTGTTGCATGCTTCAGCTCTGTCATGAGCTGCTTGGGGTTATGTGTCTATTAACGGCTGCATGATGGTTTCCGCTGACATAACCTTTTTTTTTTCTTCTCTGCCAGCGATGGAGCAATGCCCGAGCTGTTTCAGTGTCACATTAGAGGGAGGGGGGAGAGAGGAGTTCACCGTTGGGTCCTGGGGGAAAAAACAAACAAATGAGCAGAGAAAAGGACGGGAAACGTGTCTGATGGGTGTCGTCGTAGCAGCACCGCAGCGTTGCGTAATAGACTCGACGAGGCTGAATATTTAATTCTGTTTAAACTTTGTCAGAATGCAAGATTGACAAGAATTCAGAGCTGACAGCGGCAAAGGAAAAAGTCCAGAAGAAGCCGACAACGACGTCTAAATAAAGTTTTCTCACTTCTTTTCATATTCTATGTCCTTATAAGGAAAAAATAAAATGTTTATGAAACACGTCGAACAAACGTTTTTTAAAACATGAGCAGAAATTTTAGTCAACTAGAAAAGACAAAAATCTGCTGTACAGGCCACGCCCACATGCGACAACTCTAGCCGGTATGCGGACACGCTACACAAATGACGTATCTTTGCAAAACACTTAAACATGTAACAGAAACACACAACATAGTTCTCAGTTATATAGCTTTGTTTTCCACGTACAGTCGAAGGCAAAAGGTTTTGTTATAAACAGGAATGAAACATTTCTTTCAGCACAAACAGCTCGATGCTCACTGAGCGGTTTGGTTTCTTATCTTGTTATGGGATCTCTTAAACCGTTTCTCAAACCGTGTGTTTTCACTTTGTCACTTCCTGGTTACTTTCTCTTCCAACTTTCATTTCTTTTGTACGCTTTTCAGGCCGAAAGTTTTGGCCCTGCTTAAGCTCTGGTGTTGAAAACTGACTGTGAGATTGAAGGAACCTTGTGGTCTTTAATAGTTAGCTGTGTTTAAAATAATCAGTCAAATCAACCAGCACCGAATCAAATTGATGATTGTTAAAATGATCTTTTTTTCTCTCCCTGATGATAAATAACCCCAGTGGACCTTTTAGTTGGTCACTCAGCGATCTCATGGAAAGTAGGCGATGCTACTTTAAGCCCCGCCCACTTTACTGAAGCACTACGAGCATGGGTGGTGTTTAGGGGTGAGGTCATTGCTGAGATGCTTTATCAGTCAGTCCAGTAACGGCTCTCAACGGCGCTCTCTGTCAGGGTAGATAAGCGTGTGTGTGTGTGTGTGTGAGATGCCACAGAAGTTTTGTGCATCGGTGTTATATGGAAATTTGTTAAGCAACTTTTTTCATTGCCCCATTCCTAAACTCCTCTTATCCTTACGGTGTGAACTTTGCCCCCGGCCACGTTTCTGTCGTTCGCGGTGTCGTCACCTCGGCATGTTCAAATAATACAGATGGCCAATTTGTGTTAATCCTCTCTCCAAGCAGGGAGGGAGAGCGGAGCTTAGCGCGGTACGTGTGGCACGCCTGCAGAAAAGAAGCAAAGTGAAATTCTTTCTGTTGTGATCCGTATTAGCGAGTCGGCGTAGAGGCCGTCGGATTACAGCGTGCCGTTTCAGCGCCGCTTCGTCACAGAGCTCCGTCTGCTTCAGCTGCATTTTCTTTTTTCTCTTTTCACGTGCTTTGAATGCGAAGAGGCTTTTCGCGAGGGATTATCGTCGACGGTCGCCGAGCCCGTGTCACGTTTTTCTTCCAACACGTCCGATCTATATTTACGTACATACAACTTCTTTCTTTTCGCTCACATTTTACATTTATTCTTCAGGTTAAATAACTCCCTCTGCACTCGAGGGGTTTTAGACTTAACGTCGGTTAGTGCGATCAGGATGAAGTTAATTATAGCCCCCTGGATGAAGGCAGGTTAACTGCAGAGGATCCGATTTAGACGGCCAAAGGTCGCTTTTAGCCTTCGGTTTGGTTAACGTGTAGACGGCAAGTTGTATTCCGGTGAAAACCTTATTGTGTAAGTTTTTGAATAGAGTTTTTAAGTCTCGCTGATTTAAAGCTTGGATTAAATAAATGAAGTGAGCTCAGTGTGTAGGCGGGACGTGTGTAGACGCTTCGCTGCGAGGAAACGACGAACCTGTTGTGGTTTTTTTTCTTCTTTCATTTTTTTTTTTTTTCGCAGAGATTTCACAGCGTATAGTAGTGTGTGAGTGAAAGATTTTAGTGATGAGGTTTATTAAACACTAGCAAAAAAAAAAAAAAAAAATTCTGATTTGTTTATTTACAGCAAACGTTTTAATGTCCATTAAGTTAATTAGTAAGTCCCCCTCGGGCGCTTGAGCGGCACACGCGTACTTTTACTTTGTGACTGGTGACAAACCACAAGATATAAATAAACACAAGATTTGACTCGTTTCCTCAGCGCTGACCGCTTCAGACGAACTTTTCAACGTCTGACAGAGGTTTAAGGTTTCAGGTCCTCGAACCTAACCGCGCTCGGTGCCGAATGCAGCCCGATTTCTGTTAGTTTTGTCCCGTTGCCTCATGAACCTGTAAAAAGGATTAACGTATAAAACAAGATGACGTGGTTTGTTGTAGTTGTTGCTGAATTGGTGCATTTAGAAAGCACCTGAGCAAACAGACGGACCTACAAGCTCAAACCTGCAAGACGTTTAAATCCGTGCAATCGGACCCCAGAATATATCGTCGTGAGCCTCGGACCGTAAACCAGCCAATCAGGGCGCGGCCTTAAAGATCCTGAAGCTCAGCGCCTGGAAAGCGAACGAACGTTTCAGCAGGTGAAAACGTCCACGACGTCCACTGGACCTTCACGTCGGTCCGCTGTGTGTTGGTGTAGTTTATCATTAACGTTATCGTAAGAATTTTAATGTTGGTACGGGGGTAACGTATTCTACAGCACCATCCGGGTTAACAGAACAGCCGAGGTGAAGAAAGAACAGAGCGTAGCGTGTCTGTGTACCTGCAGGTCCGAGCACATTCGTGATTATTTAACATCCAGTTTAACAGGAAAGAATAACACACACACACACACACTGTTCTTACAGGAATAACCTGTTTATTTTTACCTAGAATTGTGTATTTTTGTAAACTGTACAGATTGAAATTCCACCGTAAAAAAAAAAATAACACGGCGAAATACGTTTCAGTGTTTTAATGAAATCGGTATTAAAATGTACGGTAACGATGACGCGGACTCGAGCCGGGTCACGTGATCACGTCGTCTTATCGATAACAATAATATATACCACTTCATACTTATATAAAAACCACACTATATTTACCCTTATTCTGTTATATGTACATATTACTACACCTTCTGTATAACCTCATACCCTTATTTATTACACTGACACTTGTAAATAAACTATCTATGCACTTCTGGTTAGATGCTAACGGCATTTCATTGGCTCTGTACTTGTACCTTGCACAACGACAATAAAGTCGAATCTAATCTAATAACGTGTGTAATGTGATGAGCAATTAAGATTCTTACGTTTGCTTTTATTTACTGCAATTACAAATTTCCTCTTTAAAATATTAAAGTTTGCTATTAAAAATGTATTATACGTTTTATTATTCATGATACAAAACGTAATTTAAGTCGCCATGTATCAAAGGAACGAGTCAAATAGTTTTATTGTTTTTGTTGTTCTGCACTTAACGTTAACTCGACCGAAACCGTTAAAACAAACGGCGAGCTAAAAGTTGTTGCAACTAAAAGTTGCGGAAGTTAAAATTGTTTGTACTAGTTTTTTGTTTACTTTGTATTTTACTAATCGATAGTTTTTCTTTTTTAGTATAGGAACAAAAAACTAGTACAATGTACACAAAATGACACTTTCTAAGGACACGACTAGTTTTTTTTTTATTTTTTTATTAATGAATAAAATTTATTTTTGTGTATTTTCCAAGTTATCTGTACAAACAAGGAACACACACACACACACACACACTATTTGGGTTGTAATCTTCCCGAGTGAAACGTGCACAACCTCCGTCCTTAATACGGCGTCTGATACGAAACCGTCAGTCTGAGTATTATTTCAGTTCCTTTATCGTCATCTTTATGTCCAGCGTTTTGAAACACAGCAGCGTCGATCTCCTCCTCCGTCTTTTAATCTTTCTCGCTCCTGTCGTTCTGCTCTAAACGCCGCTCTGGAGACCGAGTCGCTTATCGCTGACTCGTATCGCCGTGCTGATCCTACATGACTCATCGCTTTGAGACTCGTCCTTTCACCCGAATCGATGTGACTGACGGATGACGTTGAGGTCACCTTCACTCCAGTTTAATAAGAAGAAAAGTTCATTATATTGTCGAGCGAATCGCTGCGTAAACGTGGACCTGGAAGTGTAAGTTCTACAAATGCACAGTGTGTGTGTGTGTGTGTGTGTGCTTGATGAGACTCGAGTGGTGTTATGTCGAGGAATCTGACAACTTTCTACACACACACACACACACACACACAGAGAGAGAGAGAGACAGACGGACGTGTGTCTATATATCCATATTTTTATAGAAATTGAGCATTTGGCACATCAGACTAAAGCACGTACACACACACACACACAATCTCTCACACACACACACACACAATCTCTCACACACACACACACACACACACACACACACAATCTCTCTCACACACACACCTAATCTCACTCATGCACACACACACACTCACTCGCGCGCGCGCACACACACAATCTCACTCACTCGCACACACACTCGCACACACACTCACTTACACAACACACACACAAACACCAGTAAAACAGTTGAGATGAATTTCCTTCTGTCTGAGTGTCCCAGTGCTTTCTGGAATCTTCTACAAAATGAACAGTGTATTTTGTTTGTTTTTCACTATTAAATCTCCCTCAGACAAAAATTCCCGTTCGATTCGACTACATGTTTTGTTTATCTAGGATTTTCCCTCAGTTTTCTATTTCAGTTTAGTCTTTAGACCAGTTTCCACCCTCAGCTCCCACCCTGCGAGATCAAAATCCAACACCGGCTTCTTCAAAAACTCTTAAAAACCAACCAGCCGATTGTTGTCTTTACAAACTGCTGCTCCTGCTGCGTCACAAGGCCACGTAACACCCGCAGAGGAAAGCGCCGTCAGCCGCGTTTCTCATACGCCACCTCACGCATGCTCGTGATTGGCCGGTGGAGCCATGATTGACAGCAGAGCGACAGTATGCCCCTCCCACCCAGACACCACGGGCAGTTTTGCTCTCTTGGACTCCTGGTTAAGGAGTTGAACATTTCTGTTGAGTAATTTTTGATTTGATGTGCGGATGGTGTTACCGTAACAACCATATGATGCTGGAGGCTTTTGTGAGGTATGAAACATGACCAGTGTGGAGAAAAGCCTGGGTCTCGGAGACTCTCGTATTCAGGGAGTGAAGTTCACCAGAATAAAGTAAATAAATAAACTTTCTGCTGTTAAAATGATCGTAAACGGTAGAGCCGATCCGTAAGTGTTGGCACCCCGTAAGATATCTCGCTAAATTTTCTTAGACGCAAATAAAATGAATGATCTCTTGAAAACAAAATCTGTGGTGAAAATCAATTTCTTTTTAATCAGTTTGTAACTGTTATAAAACCGCATTTCATGCCCGAGATCTCCGAAGCGTTCTGCGATACGTCAATGTTTTTATATTTAATTATCGTGTGGGGTTTTTAATTAATTTTTTGTTTTGTTTAGATTAGATGATTTTAAAATGTGAAAGTTTTATTAACGCGTTATAAATCTGTCTGTCTGTTTCTGCAGTACATCTTCGGGGAGTTCAGCCAGGACGAGTTCAATCAGTTCTTTGTGACGCCTCGCTGTTATGTTGAGGTAAAAACAACAACTTTGTTTATTAAATCCATGTTCTTCGTTTCCTTCTTCATCTGTCCTTTGTGATGTTCAAGATGTTTGAATTATTTTTTGGTTTATAATGCATGTGAAACTGCGTGTACAAGTGAAGGTAAAATGGCGCAAAAGTCTCGAGAGGCCGAGAACAAAATCACAAACGTCACTTTGGAGACGAGCGTCGTGCTTCTCGTTTTCTCAGCTGATCCGTTCGGCCAATCATACGGCAGCGATATCATGAGAAAACCGAGGGTTTTTTTTTTACCCCTGGTCACTTCTTGCATTTTCTGTGATCCGATATCTATCCGACGGTAAAAAGACCAGGTCTAAATGCCCTCCGAAACGTTCCGAAAATCCGATGGTACAAACCCCTTCAGGAGGTGGTCTGGGACGCGTTTCAGATGAAACTGGACAGGTGTAAATGAATGTGTTTGTTCAAGCCACATACGTCAGCGCTAAACTCCTCCCAAACGGAAGTACGTCACTCAGGTGATCTTTCACACAGGCGTCTCGTCGGGTCTTAAAACGCGCTGCTGCTGCCAGCGAAAACGCAGCAAACAGTAAACGATGTTTTTTGTAGCATAAACGTCGTAACGAGTTTTTTCTCCTCGTCTTTTTGATTGCGTTCTGAAAACCGCATGAACCAAAGTGTGTTCCATTTCAATTACCCTGGAAATGAGGTAAAATATATTAGCATTTTGGGAGGGAGTAGAAAGATCGGATCGATATCCGATTCGCCGAGACGCATTTATGTGGCCTAATGTAAATGGAACAGTTTTAACAAATCAGACAGCTATCGGATCAGAGACAACACATGAAGTGACCAGGTTTAAAAAGGCCCATAAATGCGTCTTGGCGAATCGGATATCAATCCAATCTCCCGCCCAAAATGCAAATATATTTTACCTCATTATATGATTAGAGCACAAACCAGCTTAAACCACTGACCAGTCATTGATGTGTTTCCACCAGCAAAACCACTGGATTTGTTTTTTTTTTTTTTTTTTTGCGTTTGGTTTTGCTTGAAAATCCCAGAAGATTTAATAAGATCCGAGATTTTCTTTCCGTTCCGACGTGAACTTGAAGCTCCGTCACGTTGCTCTCTGATTGGCTGAGCGGATAAGAGCAGGTGTACGGGCGTGACCGATAAACTCTGTCGTCTTTCTCTGTTTCGCAAGAAGAAATCTCGTTGGTCTTCAGATTGTTAGAGGTATTTTAACAAAAATAAAACCCTTAAATTAAGGATTGATACACACTTTAAAGCGTAATGAGACGTGTTGAACTCCTGCTGCAGGACTGAAACGTTTTGAAATCATGAAACACAACCAGATAACTTGGATATTGTGTGTAATCATTAACACGTGAAGGTTAAGCTGTGGGGAATAAAGAGCAAGTGAGCGGTCGTAAATAAAAAGCTGTTTATTAAACGACACTTGCGCGCTTTTCGTAAATAAAAACAAAGCCGTATGATATTTTTGTTTTCTCTTTTGTTCCCAAACACGCAGCTCCCGCCCTTTAACGAGAGAACCTCCTGCGTCACTCTCAACTCAGGTAAGACGGACGTTTTCAGTCCTTTCTGAACAACCGTAAACACACACGATATATCGCACAGTTTTCCCGTCTTGTTGGTCGACCTCCAGCATCGTGAGGAGCTCCTCCTTCGTTCCTGGACTGTAAAACCGTATGAAATAAATGTGGTGTTTTTTTTTTTTTTTTTCTTTCTTCGTTCATGTGTGATTTTGAAGCTGATTTTACACCACAAAAGTAAAAAAAAAAATAAAGAGAGAAAAAATAAAGTAGCAACAATAAAATGGAGCAGTTCTGATATTGACCCTGATTTGTATTAATTATTCAGGAGGTTACTGCACTGTTGATGTGCCGTACATTACGGAATCAATGAGACGGCAGGTCTGCGGTGAGTTGTGGGTTCCACGCACGTCGCCTTTTTGTTCTACTTGTGTTTCGCTGCAGAACCTCGATTCTAAAACACACACACACACACACACACATGCAGACACATACACACACACAGAGACATACACACATACAGACACACACACACAGACAGACATACACACATACAGACACATACACACACATAGACACATACACACACACACACAGACGCACACACACACATACATACACACACACGTACACACACGTACAGACACGCATACACCACATACACACACGCATACATACACACACACACACACACACACACACATACACATACACACACATACACACACACACACACACAGACACACACACACACACAGACACACACACACACAGACACACACACACACAGACACACACACACACACAGACACACACACACACAGACACACAGACACACACACACACACAGACACACACACACACACAGACACACACACACACAGACACACACACACACAGACACACACACACACACAGAGACACACACACACAGAGACACACACACACAGAGACACACACACACAGAGACACACACACACAGAGACACACACACACAGAGACACACATACATATAAACACACATACATATAAACACACATACACACACACGCACAGACACATACACACACACACACATACACACACTTACAGACACATACATACACACACACACGCACATACACACACATACATACACACTCATTCACTCACACATACGTACACACGTATAGACACATATACACACACACACACACACGCCGCTTTCTCAACTCTCCAACTCTACCCTGTCATTTCTGCCTGCTGGATAATCTGTGAAGCTTTGCATGCTTTAAACCACCAGCGGGTTTCTCTCTGGCCTGAAAACGCACTGCACAGCACTTAAGAGGCAGCGCTACAGAATAATTAATCCAAATATATATTTTTTTTAACATAATTCTAATTACTCTCAGCCCTGTTCCCACACTAATAGCCCGGTTAGGACTTACGAGATCTGCGGTGTCCTTGGGATGCGATCTCTCCTGTCCTGCTTATCTCTTAATGACCCTTCTGTCCTTCGCTGCTGCCCTGGAATGAACCTTTTTAAATAAATACTAACAGACGGCGCAGACACCGAATCACCGAACCGCTTCACAGTTAAATGACTTTTTTCCCTTACTGATTGCTTTGGTGGCTTGCAGTGTTGCTGGTTATATTAAGTGTTGCGTTTGAGAATAATTAACGCCGTTCTTGTGTTATTTCCAACTGCCTTTACTCGGTGCTTCGGGTTTTCACAGTGCAGCACGACAGCCTGCTTTCGGACTTATCCTGGGCTAACGGGGCAATAACATTAATAATAATAATCTGGGGAGTGTATGTTATTATTATTATTATTATTATTATTTATTATTATTATTATTATATATTCTGCACAGGGTATCTAAAGTATTCAAGTCAAATCTTGTTCAATAAAAATGTTCAGTAACAGCACAAAAAAGAAGTAGGTACCGCTACCCGTTTATAGTCACGTATAGTGTCGAGAAACGTTGTTTCTGTGTTAATTAAGTTATAGCAGCCTGTATATGCGGTTTGTTTAAACGAGGATGAGTGCAAAAATGAGTGATTTTATTCTTCTGATACTTAGCTTAGCATTTTTAACGTCTCAGCGTTCAGTTGAAGGCGGATATCTTGTGTACGTGTATAGAAATGATTCAGTTTTGTATTTCTGCGACGTTTATCAGGAGTCGATGTGGCCCTCGAGGTCCGTGTGTGTGCTAACGCCGGTGTGTCGTCTGCAGGAGAGGACTACCAGCACATCGAATTTGGCGTGGATGAGGTGATGAGTTCAGAGCCTGTGGTGGTGAAAGACTCCTTGTGCAAAGTGTCCAGCACTCTGAACCCTCAGGCTCCCGAGTTCATCCTGGGCTGCCAGCCTGCTCCGAAACCCCTTTCTGTGACCGGCCCGGGCTCCGGAGTCTCGCACGGGGGCGATTTCAACTCCGTGGACTGCGCTGACTCTGAGCCTTCCACCCTGGAGAGCCAGCAGGCCTGCTCCGATGTGGACGGCGTCTCCGGCGGCCTGGGCCAGCGAGAGCGCAAGAAAAAGAAAAAACGACCTCCGGGATACTACAACTACCTAGAGGGCTGCGAGAGCGGAGGTGCGGCGGTAGATGGTGTGACCGGCACGGGGCTGGTGAACGGACACGGCCTCAGCGCTCCGGCTTCGGGTTCAGAAGACGCTGGCACCGATCTGACCCTTTCCACACTTTCTTCCACGTCATCCACAGGTCAGCTTGGACCGCCCACCAATCAGAGGACTTGTGACAGCCCTGATGGATCCTCTGTGGACTTGACGAGTGGAGCCGCCTCTTTGTTGGACGGTAATGTCGTGGCTTCCTCTTCCTCAACCTCCTCCTCTTCTTCCTCCTCCTCCTCCTCCTCCTCCTCTTCCTCCTCCCAGAGCGGTGGCCATGCTGAAGAGGCCAGGACTGCAGAGCAGCACTCGGAACCCCTCGCTGTAGAGAGCCCCGAACTGCAGGGCAGTGATGGGAACGTTCCCTGCCCGACATCCTCACCTTCTCCTCCCCCTTCTACTGCTGCGCTCATCGCCGACCCTGCTACTACTGACGAGGATGATCGCCAGGGTAACGGGACGTCAGAGCAGTCGCCTGCCACCAGACTCGACATGGCCGATACTCCGGCAGGCGCTGCTCCAGTCCCGTCCCCCACAGACTCAGGGGTCCAGGCACCTTCGCTTTCTCCGCTCTCTCCTGCCACGGCGCCTGTCCCCAACACGCCCAAATCTTGGGCTAGTCTCTTTCACAACTCCAAGCCTTTGCCTGGAGGACCTCAGGCGTACGTCGAGGTGAAAGCCGCAGCCGTCACGGTGCCTACGGCTCCCGCCGCTGCCGCCGAACAGCAGCCCGAGAAGCAGTGCGACTTTCGGGAGGAACCCGTTCCTGTCTCAGAAGACCCCGCGGCACCAAAACTGGCAGGTACCGTATTGATCAGCAAAGGGAGGGGTTTGGTCTGTATGGAGACGGCCATAATAATGTAATGTTTAAACATCCTGCTTTAGTTAGAGAACTTAACTGGTTATACGCGTCCAGTGAAATATGCCTTTGTTCTGACTCTCTTTAAGCACAGTGCACACACACACACACACACACACACACACACTAAAATTTTTGATCCCTTCAAATTAATCCGATTCCTCGGAGCCGCCGCTTTAGTTTCAGAAATCCTCCT
>NC_083460.1:41371310-41393810 GCF_030014155.1 Tachysurus vachellii
GTGGTTAGAACTAAAGCTCAGACGGCTCGTTCGCCGAGAGAATTAGCCTCAGAGGCGCGTAACGCCGTGTAAGACGCGACGAGGCGTCAGATCAGCGTCGAGGTTTCACCGCCGGCCGTTTTCGTTTTCTCTCCTCCCCCCCTCAGGGTCGTCAGGAGGACGCAGAGGAGTATCTGGGCTTCACGCTGAACGGACTGCACGAGGAGATGCTGGCGCTCAAGAAGATGGTTTCTCCACCGGACGAGAGTGTGTTCGCTTTTCTGTTTCTAATTTCACACCGCAGTCACTTCAACATGGCAGTTTAGCCCTGTGATTAACACTTCATTAACACGGCGTGTCGAACGCCGGAGCATAAAAACATCTGTTCTGTTCAGAATCAAATTGAAATCTTTTCTAGTCTGTAATTAAGGCATCAGGTGTTTGGAACAAATCAGACGAATAAAACAAACAATTCTGGGCTAAAATCGATCGAGATGAAAAATTACTGTTCAGTTTGGTATTTATTTGATTTATTTTTTTTGTAGTAAAGCAAAGCATTTTTTTTCTTCTAGTTTATTGGACAAATAAACAACTAAATTGACAAACTAGATTTACTGAAATTTAATTTAAAGCCCATTTTATACATGTATTTGATCTGCTTGAGGAATTGATGACTTTCTAAGACACGACACCCCTTAAGCCTGAAGCTCTTGGACCCAAAACAGAACAGAAAGTAAACGTGTTCTTTATAAAAATCACAAACAGAGATGGACGTTTGTTACGATCCCCAGGACGCTCTTTGGCCTCGAGCTCTTGGAAGCACAATTTTTGGAAAAAATGTCTTGTGCGTTTAAATTTTAGCCCAAAACCTATCCATCATCTGAAAGATGTTTTTAACCCGGTGGTGTTTATTTTTCCGCCACGCTAACGCAGTGAACAGGTGCAGAAATCATCTAACCTTTACTTTAGCAGCCAGATGTTCACCTTTTTAAGTCCGTTATGCACTTGATGCGTTCTTTATTTATTAGCTAGGTTAGAATGGTTTATCCCCCCACCCCCCTCCTTTCTGTTAGTTGTGATGTAATCCGGTTTGTTTGTTTGCGTGCAGAAGCGTCCACGCCGAACGGTCCCGGATCTCACGTGGGCACCGAGGAGCCCGTGAACAAGGGTGAGGACGAGGAGGGCAGCGAGAACGAGTGGGAGCAGGTGGGACCCAGGAACAAAACCTCCATCACCCGGCAAGCAGATTTCATCCGCACGCCCATCACCGATATATTCGGAGGACACATCAGGTAGGAAACGATCAGCACCTTTTGGCTGATTTTGTGTTTGAAAATTCCAAGGAAACACTAACGCGCTCGTACAGGAGGCTCACACCACCGTTAGGTCGTACCTCACGTCACGGGAGCCGCCGGCGACTAGGAAGCCTTTTAAATTTATTATCTAAAGTCTAATAAACAACGTGACCCGTTTAAAGGGATCTAAAGCAATAAACCGATAAATATCACCAGTTTTATTGCTGACGTTTTTCACGAAGCTCGTCTTCGTCGGTTCGGTATTATCGTAACTAGGACCAATAGTAAACGAGTGGGCGGGGCTTTGGTCGAATTGTTGGTCTTCCATCACCGCTGTAAACTTTATACTGTTTTTGCTGCCTCGTTTCTTATTCCGGGTTTTTTTTTTCCTTCTCGGTTTGCTGGAATTTTCTCGGTCTAAATAAAGAGGTATATGTTTGATGGATCTAATTTGACCATCTGCTCTTTTCCATGAGAGGATTTTTCCTTCGTTCCTATTTGGTATGGGTTAATGCAGAGTGTGTGTGTGTGTGTGTGTGTGTGTGTGTGTGTGTGTGTGTGTGTGTGTGTGTGTGTGACCAGTCGTGCACGGCCTGGCTGCTCCTCCATCTGTGCTTATGAAAATCAAAACCTGTCCGAGCCAAAAGTTTTACATGAACCCCGTGTGTGTGTGTGTGTGTGTGTGTGTGTGACCGCTTGGCATCGTTCATGACTAAATTTGGAGACAAATTGCTGGCGGAGGTGATGTTTGGGTGACCCGGTTACTTATTATAAAAAGCGGTTGCCTTTTTAAAGCCTTTGAAAGTTTTAACTAATGTAATGTTTTTGCCTAGTTTTCATTTTCCTGTTAACTTTTTCTTTTTCTTTTTTTTTTACTTTAATTTTCTGAAGCAATTTCATGAAGAGATCTCCAACCAGACCACACCACCACCACCCCCCTCCGGAGCTCGCTTTGACCCCTACAGAGAACAGTTTTTGAGCCTTTGTCAAACGGGATGCGTGTGGATTTAGTATTTTTTTATTTTTTTTTTTGACGTTACTTTTAGGGCTGTAACAATAAAGAAACTTAAGTTTCAGCAGCTTTGATGTCTCCACATAAAATAACCCACTTAAAGTCAGATCGGTTTTATTTAAGCCACAGAAATTCACCGCCGTTGCCAGATATCTTTTTTTTTTTTTTTTTTAAATAATTTCATATTTTCTCAAAATGACGACTTCTTGCTAGAACCGTTTACATGCCGGAAATATGGAGTTTTATTTTGCATAATTCACACTGCTGATGTCCTTGATTATAGATGTATAGTGGGTCAGGATTGTACACATCTTCCCCACTGGGTGTAAAAGTAAGAGAATAATAATAATAATAAAAAAAATCGAATGCATTTTAAGAGTGAGTGCAGGTTGTAATTGTTCACAGTCGTGTAAGTCTGCAGTAACACCTGACTCGGATCAGATCACCGTCTAGCTCAGGGGTCGGCAACCTTAAACACTCAAATGCCCCTTTTCCACCAAAAAGAACCGGGTGCTGGTTCAGAGTTAGCGCTGGTGCTGGTTCAAAGTTGGTTCCACTGGCGAACCTTCTAAGAACCGGTTTGTCTTTCCACCGGTTAGAGAGCATCACAGAGCCGAGTCTGACGTCACTGTATACGTGTCACGTTACACAGCAACGTTAGCGCAGCAGCGACAAACACATCAACAATGGTGGATGTTGCTTTACTGTTAATGCTCATGGCTTTGTGAACCTACATTAACACCCAAACGCGGCGAATCCGACGTGTACGTGCAGCTCCATGTAATCTGTATAAACGGAGGTTGTTATGGAGAAAGTACATAACGTTATTTTATCATTAACACAGAAAAAAGTTAGCCTTAGCATGTAGCTACTTACTATCATGTGTGCTGATAATGTATCATATCGCGGTAAAGTAAAAGTGTATTAAACATTAGTATACTTAAGGTACATTATCTAATGTGCTAACAGTAGCCCCGCCCACAGCCCCGCCCACAGCCCCTGACACAAGCGGTTCTTAAGTGTAGACCAGCAACGTTTTGGTGCTACATAAGAACCACTTTTCCTGGTTCAGAGCCGGTGCTTTGGCTGTCGAAAAAGAAAGAACTGGTTCTAAATTAGGCTCCGAACCAGCACTCAAACTGCCCCGGTGGAAAAGGGGCAAAAGAGCCATTTGGACCAGTTTCCCACAGGAAAACAAACACAGGGAGCCACAAAACCCTTTTGACCTCTAAAATGAAGATAACAGCCGCATATATCGTTTTTTACCTTTATGGAATTATAGAAAAAACTGTAGTGTGTTGCATTTGTGTAATCAACGAACGGCTACAGAGTAAACGACATTTTATTCCTGCAAGCAAACAAAAAATATTTTGAAGTTTGAACTAACCTTAACAAAAAAGACGCCGGGTCGAAGGTTACTTTCAAATAAAATGTTCAGTGTCTAATCGAGTCCTCTTCGTATTCATGACCTCAACAATTTAACTTCAGCAAACCAAAAACGCGTCTGCTTCTGTGTGACGCGTATTTTGAGCGACAAAAAAATTAAACGCGGTTTATTTTAATGTTACAAGAGCGTCGTAATCTTAGTTTTGAAAAAAAAAGTCATTCTAAATACTAACTAACTCGAATAAAATACATTTAAATTAAATATTTATTTTCCGAATCTACAGGGAGCCGCAGCAGAGGGACGAAGGAGCCACTCGCGGCTCCTGGTCTAGCCTCGCTCAGCCTCGCTCGCTGTCTTGAATCAATATATTATTCTCAAAATGTATGTAGCTGATGGGTGCGATGGCGAGGTTAATCAACACGTTATTATTTTTAGTCTGTTCCTTTTTGTTCGGCAGCACAAAAGCACAAGTAAATTCTGCCTCCTGTCACGGCGGACCAGAGAAAACGTCTAATGTCTAACGCGTTACTCTGACAAACACGAACCAGCCGTAGTGTACAGTCGTGTTCTTGTGTTTGGATACATGACGTTTGTTTGTGTTTGTAGATCGGTGGTGTACCAGCAGAGCTCGAAGGAGTCCGCTACGCTCCAGCCGTTCTTCACCCTGCAGCTGGACATCCAGTCGGAGAAGATCCGCACGGTGCAGGAGGCGCTGGAGACCATGGTGGCTCGGGAGTCTGTCCAGGGCTACACCACTAAAACCAAGCAGGAGGTGTGTTACCGTGGCGCTCTCCAGTTCTTCATTCTGATTAGTCAAAAGCTGTTGATTTTAATGTGTGTTGTTTCGATAGCAGCGGCTCGTTCACGAGGACGTTAATAAGCAGATTAAAAAACCTGCATTATTATTGAAGTGTTGTTGATCGATTCATTTCCTGTAACAGCACAACAGTGTTCCTCAGGTACGTTAAGCAGGCGTTAGATGACGTCAGGATCTCTTTTGATTGACCTTGATGCAGTATAGTATGTTATAAATAATGATTTCCATATAAGGTAAACGAAACGTGCTTAATGAACTATTGCGTCATCCTGGAATTATAAAAAAAAATCCCTTATACGATCTGACGGACAACCCAACGGTTCTACGTTCGGTAAACACGTTACACACAAACACAATGTGTTTACTTTGGCCTCAGCGGCCAGCGTGTGATGGATCGTCTACATCCTCTAGCCTCTGTTATTTATTTATTTATTTTTAGTTTGTCCGAGTCTCGGTCGGTTCCTCTTTAAGCTCTTTAGAATTCAAACAACAACAAAAAAAGGTGCTCGTTTAATCGTCGTCTGTCAAATGTCTCGAATGCTGACGAAGGACATCTGTGTTGCACATGTGTTTTTCTTTTCAGTCAGCGCTCTTTATCTTCCCGCCGTGTCCTCGGGACACACTTGTGGGTTTGTTGTCGTTCTGCACCTTGCTGAGTTTGTGACTTAAAGCAAATCGAGCGTCAGTGACTGTTTGTTCAGTTCTGTTTATCGGCACTGCGTGTACTAGGCTGGTTAGTGGAATGTGACTCATTCCATTATCTCTTCTCATCTCTCTCTCACACACACACACACACACACACACACACACTCCTTTCCTCTTTTTGTTTTGTTCCGGCTTCAGATCGAGATCAGCCGAAGAGTGACTCTGGAAGAGCTTCCTCCTGTTCTCGTGCTCCATCTCAAGAGGTTTGTCTTCGAGAAGACCGGCGGCTGTCAGAAGCTGGTCAAGAACATCGATTACCCCGTGGACCTGGAGATTAGCAAAGGTACGCGTGTTGGATTTCATTCTGATTTACTCACGTAGTCGTTATTACCTCATCGGTTTTACTTCAGATTTAAAAAGCCTAAAGTTTCTTTTTTTTAATATATATTTTCACACGGCCGAGTCCAACCTGTACGTCAAAATAAACAAGCTCGTTCGTCCCTCCATCCCAAGATGGCTTCAATGGGTCCATCCACCCAGTCCATGGTTTTAAAACAAGCAGCAAATGAGCGTCTTTGAAAAAAGTGGAAACGCCCAAAGATACAGAAAATGATTTCAAAACCGCCAACAAAAAAAAGCTGCATTCGCTGAAAGTCTTGCATGAAAATGGTTTATGGTGCAAAAAAAAACCAAACTTAAAGGTGGGGTCTCCGATGTTTGAGAAATGCTTCAGAAAACTGAGTCGGGACGACAAACAAAACAAAAACAAAACAAACGTGTAGCCAATGAGCAGAAAGGGGCGTGTCTTGTCAATATGGGCGGAGAGAGTGTTCAGTGCGCATGTGTGACATTAGCAGAAAGCGGTTTTAACATTGACATGGAGGATAAAAACAAAGAAAGAAAGAGAAGAAAGACTTACGATAAGGTAAGAAGTAGGACGTGTTAATATAGGATCAGCTTTCCAGCGCTGGAGAGAACTGAAGGAGCAGGAAGTTGGTCACATATTCACAGATTGGAGTTTCCTGAGTCAATAACTCCTGAGCTAAACGCTGTTACTACACAAATAACACCTCTTTTCTATCGTAGTAATGTAGAGACGCAGCTACAACCGTGTTTTGTGTAGTAACAGTGTTTAGCTCAGGAGTTATTGACTCGGGAAACTCCAATCTGTGAATATGTGACCAACTTTACTTAAGACGCCGAGGCGCTTTTTTCCTTCTCGATAGGTGAGTAACGTTGGTTTTGTTTTGTTACACAGAACTAATATATGTCTTTGTCCTTTACATGATTATACTTGTGTGTCATTTTTGCTTGTTTGTTTATCTACAATCGTATTGTTCTTCCCTTCAACTATTATAAAGACACGTTTCTTTCCAGTAGTTGCCTGGGTTACGTATGTATGTGTGGGCGGAGCTATTGATACAGGGGTGGGACCCATTTGGGTTAGGGGCGTGTTTGTTTTGGTGATTTCAAATATCGACGTTGACTTTCAAACATCGTGCACCGCACCTTTAAATGAAATGGGGTGAACTATAGCTTGATAGGTCAAAAGAGAAGTGATTAAAAAGTCCAGCGAGATTAAGTATGTTGTTTGGTTGCGTCCTGGCTGTCTGACAGTAACTCATGCCCCTTGTTCAGCTAAATGCTTCTTAAACCTCATCTTTCTACTGCTCTCAAATTCACACCTCATCAATCCAAATCATGTCCTTAAACACCACGGTGACTCATCCTGCAGCCTCTAAAACTCTGTCACTTGTTATCCTTCTCCCTCAGCAACACACTTCAGACCCTGCGGTGTGTTATGTTCAGGATCATGAGCGGTGGGACGAGGGTCTGGATCAGAACCTTTTCGGTGCAGTTCTTTTCCTGTTAGTTGACTTTAGAATCCTGTGAATAAATAGCTAGGCATGTTGTGGGGAAAACCCTCAAAATATTGCATCCATCTGGATTTAAACATGCGTCTTATTCCGGTTAGAAAAGCAAAACACTTTCCGTCCCTCGGATGCACTTGAAACCTTCCAAGTCCAAATTCAGTCTGGAGTTAATTTGACTGAAACGTTCCTCTTCTTTCTGTTCTCTGTAACGGCCGGTCTGTTTGTTTACAGCTAGTATGATTTATGCAATATGATTCTTCTTCTCTGTGCAGATCTCCTCTCACCGGGTGTCCGGAGCAAAACTTTGAAAGGCCAAAGAACCTACAGGCTCTTTGCAGGTACGTCCACGTCCACGTCCACATCCACGTCCACGCCGCTACTACTTACTGTCAAAATCTGTGAAACGCAGGATAATAAAATACAGCCTGCTGTTTTTGGACCAAACCCAAAGTGAAAGTCATCAGTGAAGGTTGGGTTTTTGAGTCTGTTCTGGTTTCATATGAAAGAATATGGAAAAGTTCTGTCACGCGTGCGACGGCGCGAGCTGCCTTGCGGCGAGGGACGAGTCACGGCTTAATAAAGTAACGCTGTCGGGTGACGGATGATGGAGATTATTGTCCCTCGGTGGTTTCCTGTTTTTTTTTTTTTGCGGGCCATTCCATGTTGCTCATGTAGAGTCATGGTGTTTAATTAGAGATTTTTGGGAATGAAGATCTATGATGTTGGTAGAAAGCGTCAGTGATCCATCAGAACTCACTATTTGCTAATTTGTAGTTGCTTATCCAGGTGTTAAATAAGGGATTCTGTCAGGTTTTATTTGAACGTCGCTGCCCTATAAGAACTAACACGACTCCTGAGCACTGGATGTGTTCATATCCATTTGTATCAGTTCAAACAATATTATTCTGATGGTAGATTCCCAGTGAACAGTTTACACGTCACCCCAAACATCAGTCTTCTGCAGGCGAGACGCTGTTTTATCTAAATGGTGTCATGACCATGAACCAGCCCTATTCATCCATCCATCCATCCATCTAATCAAACCAGCCCTGTTCATAACTCCAGCCCTTCCATCCATCCATCCATCCATCTATCCATCCAATCAAACCAGCCCAGCCCATCCAATCCAATCCATTCATCCAACCAGCCCATCCAATCCATCCAAACCATCCATCCAACCAGCAAGTCCAATCCATCCAACCAGCCCAGCCCATCCAATCCATCCAACCAGCCCATCCAATCCATCCATCCATCCATCTATCCAACCAGCCCATCCAACCAGCCCAGCCCATCCATCCTACCAGCCCAGCCCATCCATCCAATCAACCCATCCATAAAGCCATCATCAATTTAAACTAGCCAGTCCACCCGCCCATCCATCCATCCAAACCAGCCCATCTGTCCATCCATCAAAACTAGCCCATCCATCCATCATCTCAAAGCCCCGCCCACAAATCAGTTTTTATTCTGAAGTACTGAAATGTGCTATTAAAAAAATTTTATATATATAAAAGCTGCATTAGCAAATTTGATCAAAGATCCAATCATTTAAATCTCACTGAGGTTTCAGATTAAACTGTCGGATTATTAATGGATTATTAGTTTGTGTGTAAACGGTGCTACTGTTTGTACCAGACGTTTCTCGCTCTTTTATTGTTTCCTGAACTGCTTACTGATCTCTTTAAACACACACACACACACACACACACACACACACACACACACACACGGTGCCACTATTAATCTTTCCCCTGCCCAGGAGTGAATTATCACCGCTCATTTGTTTTCGTTGCTTCTTCTGGAACTCTTTCTCTACCAACGCTGTACATTTCTCCTAAACCCGACTGCTTAACCCTAGTTTTTACTCTTGAGCAAGATCTTCAGTCCTCCTGCAAACATCTCTTGACCAACCTTTGTGTTTGTTAAGCAGTGTTCTCAGTAGTGACGTTAAACTTCTTCACATTCATGGTTGTTTCTCGTAAACGTTGTTTCATGCGTCACACTCCGGATTTCCTGCACGTGTCTTTGTCCTGGCTTCGTTTCGCCTGTTGTGTCAGGAGCGGCTTTAAAAGCACTCGGTGTTTCGACCCCAGTCTGGACTGGGCATCTAGTTTTTGTTGGGATTTTTTAATGTATTAAATTTAGGTGTGTTTTTATCTTAAATCCACAGGGTGCTTTTAACACGAGGTTCAGTGTGAGCTGGGATTAAATTCAGTCATTTAGAACATTAATAAAACCCTGTTGATGGACTGGAAGCTTTCACACGTTGTGTTTAAGTGGGAGGGAAATCGATTCTCTTGGTTTTCTCTCTCTCTCTCTCTCTCACTCGCTCTCGCTCGCTCTCTCTCTCGCTCTCTCTCTCTCTCGCTCTCTCTCTCTCTCACTCTCTCTCTCTCTCTCACTCTCTTTCTCTCTCTCTCACTCTCTCTCGCTCTCTCTCACTCACTCTATCTCTTTCTTTCTCTCTCTCTCTCTCTCTCACTCTTTCTCTCTCTCTTTCTTCCTCTCTCACTCTCACACTCTCTTTCTCTTTCTTTCTCTCACACACACTCTTTCTCACACACTCTCACACTCTCTCTTTCTTTCACACACTCTTTCTCTCTCACACACTCTCTCTTTCTCTCACACATTCTCTCACACACTCTCTCACTCTTTCTCTCACTCTCTCTCTGACACACACTCTCTCTCTCTTTCTCTCACACTCTTTCTCACACACACTCTCTCTTTCTTTCACACACTCTCTCACTCACTCTCTCTGAAACACACTCTCTCTCTCACACACACACACACACACACACACACTCTCATTCTTTTTTACACACTTTCTCTCTCACACACTCTCTCTCGCTTTCTCACACTCTATTTTATAAGAAAAAGTTATAATAATTGGCAAATAATTACCCAGAAATAATCCGGTCAGCTGTAGTGATAATAACAGCAGATGTACGTGTATTGTACAACACTAATTTTATGTGGCCTTCTCCTACAGTCGTCTATCACCATGGGAACAGCGCCACAGGCGGCCATTACACTACGGATGTCTTCCACATCGGGCTGAACGGCTGGCTGCGCATCGACGACCAGGCGGTGAAGGTGATCAACCAGTACCACGTGGTGAAGCAGACTGCAGAGCGCACCGCCTACCTGCTTTACTACCGCCGTGTCGACCTGCTGTAGAAACCACACACCCTTGCGCTCACACACATACACACACACAAGCTTTCTAACACAACACACACTCACACGCCTCAACAAAAACACTGCCCAACTTTTTCTCATGTGAGTTCCCTCCTCCCTTCACTATCCCTCGCTTTCACACAGAGCTGGCTTTTCCACGTTTCTGTCATCATTTGGAGGAAGAGGGAAATTATTTCAAATCTGGTATCTAAAGACTTCCATGAGGTGGCGCTCTCTCCTGCAGGTTTTGTTTTGAGTCGGACGCTGCGGCGTGACAGAGGCTCCACGGTAGGGGTGAAAACGACGGCCATAGACGCTTTAACCCCCACGGGTTTGGTCTTGGACTGCACTCTTTCCTTTTTTTTTTCTTTTGTTTTTCTTCTTTATTTTGTTTTGTTTAATCTACTTTTTTAACGGCATAGCGTGAGAGAGAACAATTTACATGTTTTGCCTTTTAACGAAGGGATTCGACGGACGTTCTGCCGGATGAAACTTTTTTGATGCACCAGCAAAATTTGACCCAAGGAACTGCGTCGAGAGCAGAACACGAGTTTCCTTCAGAATCCCGACGACGCAAGACGCACCGCTCGAACGCTGCTGCCTCCTCTTTCTCTCCTCTTATTTTTTTTCTTTTCTTTCTTCCTTCTTCTCTTTCCTTCTGTTCCTGTTGTCTCTCCTTTGTTCGTGATCTCGACACTCAGGCCTAGCTGTGTTTGGGGGGGGGGGGTAAAAAACAAACAAACAAACAAACAAACACTGGAGCCGTCGGATTATAAGGAGACGTCAGACCGGGAGCGAGCGAGAGAGCTGCAGTGGGAGACATGAAATTTAAAAAAAATAATGTATTTCTTTTGGTTTTGTTTTGTTTTTTGCGAGACCCTGGGTGTGGTTTCTGGGTGTAGAATTAGAATGATTTAACAATTTTAATGCGCTTTAGGACAGAAAACTGATTCACGAGGAATAAAAAAAAAGCTTATGTGCACGCAAACCCTTTGAAATTTGATCAATAAAGTGAAATAAACCAAACACGCAGACGAATAGATGCGCATTTTTCACCGAGAGTTCGTTCGCCCGGGGAAAGCGTGGACGCCGGAGACGAAGCGACGAACAGCGACGTTACCTTTTTACCATCAATTTTTACACGTACATCATTTAAGGGGTGTGTCCATGGTGTGTGTGTGTGTGTCCCACTCGTGCTCAGCCAATCCCAGGCCTTTCTTTAGAGAAGGAAGCTGCAGTTACTCCACATCTCTGTTCGGCCGCCTCGGCCTCTCGGTACTGTGTGTGGTTTTTGGGTTTTTTTTTTTTTTTTTTTTTTGGAGACAAACTTTTCAGTAAGCGGGCGAATCCTGCATGGCTATATGAGCTAATAAACCCCTAACGAGTGTCCACACACACGCACACAAACGCAAATATGTCCGCTTTTGTTTCATTGATCATTCATGAAGCTTATACACTGATTGTATTGATTTCTTTTTGTTAGTTTTTCCTCATTATCCTTTTTCCCTGAACTTTTTTTTTTTTTTCTTTTCTCAACCGATTTGATTTGAATTGAAGAAAAAAATTTGACCCGACATAAAGCACAATAACAAATAAAGTTCTACGATGGATCATATTTCTGTTACATCTTTGAAGGTTTATTCGTTTAATTATTTATTTTTTTAACAAACAGGATCGGCGCAAGGAGCGAAGAGATCGAAGACGGCTTGGTGGTGTGTTTTATTATTTAAAAAAAGAAAAAAAAAATTTTCCCTTTGGTGTTCGTTTCCTCTCTGAATGTTTTGGCTTTTGATCTGTTTATAAGTGTGTGTGAGTGTCGACTCTTCTGATTCACGCTGTTTAGCTGTAAAGCTCTGTGGAGGAATAACAAGCAGAAAGGGATCGTGTCAGGGGTCAACAAAAAGATTTTTATGACCTATAATATGAACAATAATAATAATAGCGACTCGAGAGCAAAAAGACGCGAGACTCAGGTGAATGTTTTAAGGTCTGAGCTGCTGTGTTTTATCACCACGCACGATACGAGTCGTCCTAGCGACTGTTCTTTCTCCAGACGTGTTTAACGCCCAGGTGACTGGAGTGAGATTTCATCAGTGTTTCACACAAAAGGTCTCCTGATGCAAATAAACGACTCCTCCTGTATTACAGCGACCGCTTTTGTTACTGCGGATTTATTTCGGACGACTCGTCTAATCTAAACCTCCACACCGGTAATCCTTCATGAGTATTGGACATCATTAACATGGACGTGTGTGTGTATTGCAGCAGGTGAAGGGACTGGGGTTGGTTAGTATGTGGTTATTTATTCAGATATAACTATATATAGGTGAAGCTCAATAAATTAGAATGTGGAAAAGTTCAAGTTTTTTCAGTAATTTAACCCAAATAGAGGGGCACGGTGTCTTAGTGGTTAGCACGTTCGCCTCACACCTCCAGGGTCGGGGGTTCGATTCCCACCTCCACCTTGTGTGTGTGGAGTTTGCATGTTCTCCCCGTGCCTCGGGGGTTTCCTCCGGGTACTCCGGTTTCCTCCCCCGGTCCAAAGACATGCATGGTAGGTTGATTGGCATCTCTGGAAAATTGTCCGTAGTGTGTGATTGTGTGAGTGAATGAGAGTGTGTGTGTGTGTGTGCCCTGTGATGGGTTGGCACTCCATCCAGGGTGTATCCTGCCTTGATGCCCGATGACGCCTGAGATAGGCACAGGCTCCCCGTGACCCGAGGTAGTTCGGATAAGCGGTAGAAGATGAATGAATGAACCCAAATAGTGAAACTTGTGTATTATATAAATTCAGTACACACACTGAAGTAATTTAAGTCTTTGGTTCTTTTAATTGTGATTATTTTGGCTCACGTTTAACAAAAACCCACTAATTCAATAAATTAGAATATGCGAAAGAGTAGAAGATGATGTTAATCAGCTAATAAACTGCTGCGAAGGTTTCCTGAGCATGTGGAAGACATGATTGTGATCTGACGGTTGCCCAGAAGACGATCACTGACCCCCTTCACAAGGAGGATAAGCCACGTTCGTTCGTTGCCAAAGAAGCTGTTCAGAGTGTTGTATCCAAGCATGTTAACAGAAAGTTCAGTGGAAGAAAAAGATGCACGACCAACCGAGAGAACCTCAGCCTTGAGAGGCTTGTCGAGCAAAATCCATTCAAGAATGTGGGTGAACTTCAGAAGGAATGGACCGAGGCTGGGTTCAAGTCATCATGACGTGTCAAGGAATTTGGCTACAGTTGTCGTATTCCTCTTGTTAAGCCTCTCCTGAACCACAGACAAGAAGTCAGAGGCGTCTTAGCTGGGCTAAAGAGAAGACAGACTCGACTGTTTCAAAGTCCTCTTTTATTTCATTTGGAAACCAAAGTCCTGGAGTCTGGAGGAAGGGTGGAGAAGTTCATAGCCCACGTTACTTGATGTCCAGTGTTAAGTTTCCACAGTCTGCGATGATTTGGAGTGAATGTCACTATTTTTAAAGTCACTGCACCCGTTTACCAAGAGCTTTTAGAGCGCTTCATGCTTCCTTCTTCTGACCAGCTTTTTAAAGATGCTGATGTGATTTTCCAGCAGGATTTGGCACCTGTCCACACTGCCAACAGCACCAAAAGGTGGTTAAGTGACTGTGGTGTTGGTGTGATTGACTGGCCAGCGAACTCACCAGACCTGAAGAGGAATGCAGATGAGCTGAAGGCCACCTGAGCAGCGCCACAGACCGATCACCTCCGCGCCACGCCGAACCGAGGCAGTAGGCAAAGCAAAAGGAGCTCCAACCATGTATTGAGTACATACACAGTAAATCAACAGACTTTCCAGAAGGCCAACAATTCACTAAAAATGTTGTTTATTGGTCTTATTAAGTATTCGATTTTTGGGGGGTTTTTGTTAAACGTGAGCCAAAATCATCACAACTAAAAGTACCGAAGACTTAAACTGCTTCAGTCTGTGTGTACTGTGTTTATAGTGTACGCAAGTTTCACTATTTGAGTTGAATTACCGAAATAAACGAGCTTTTCTATAATACAGAGGTAATATTGAGGTAATCCATTTACCTCAATAATGTAAGGTTTAAAGTTTTTTTTAAGCAAAAAGATTAAATAAAATCATTCGCTCCAGTTCAGTGGTGATTTGATCGTCCCTGAGCTGCATTATAAAGCTGTTGATTATAACACACACACACACACACACACCTTGTTACATACAACTGATGTTTCTTCGAGTCTCTCTGATTTTTTCATGTCCTGAGAAATTTTTCTTTTATTCCCTATTTTGTCAGAATTCTCATCATTACTATTATTACTAGTTTCAGATATTCTAGTGAACTACGGAAAGATTCCCAAAAACCGAAGTATGTGACCAAAAAATCTGGCCTTGAGATCAATAGGCATTTCTGACTTTAATGGTCTCTCTATTTAAAGAAAATTCCTCCTCTCATCCTCGTACATGTCGGTTCAGACGTACTGATGATCGTTCCTGATTTTGCACTGTCAGTATTTGACTTTTTTCTTTTTTCTTTTTTCTTCTGAAAGGTGGAGATATATATATATATATATTTTTATACCAAACACATCAGAATGATTTCTGTTCATTTTCTCCTCCCTTTCTTGTGAAATGTTAAAGAAATGAAATGTCCTGACATTAAAACGACCCCCTACGTCTTTGGTTTGAATGAGCAGAATATTTGTCTCTCACCTCAGCTTTATACATATATATATATATATATATATATTTTTTTTTCTTTAATTTTCAAATAAAAAACTGTGACAAAGCTGTTTACGGCTGTAGTTTAGTTACGAGGTGCGAGTTGGTCTTTTGTAATAAAAAAAAAGAAAAGGAAAAGAGAGAGGGGAAAAAAAACGACAAAAAGGCTACTGTAGTTGAACAATGCGGTTGTCTGTGCCCCTCGGCTCAGTTGTCTGTGCCCCTCGGCTCAGTTGTCTGTGCCCCTCGGCTCTGGGCCTCCTGCGGTGAGGAATGTGCGTCGTGACTACAAAGCAAACACGAGTTAAAAGAGGAAGGTGTCCTGCGAGTTCGTCTTGACTTGCGACTGAGAGGATCTAGGATTGCGGACTCGCTCTCCGATCTCTTTACCGTGCTTAGGGTTCGTCTCCGTCCTTCATCCCGACCTCAGCGCGTCGTGTTCCTGCGGCTCGGCCGGTTGTCTGCGACCCCGAGGTCCAGCCTTTACCTTCAGGGAGTTCTTTCTGTTCTTCTCCCTCTCACGCTCTTCACGTCACAGAGTTTGTTTCCTCGCACTGTTTGACAGCCTAAGGAGAACCTCGCAGCCCCCAGCGGACCACCTGAAGTGGGGCTCCATGCATTGTGCTTTTACAGCCTTGAGCAGATCTTTAACACGGGCTCACGGCCTTGGGTGGTCGTGGAATAATAAGCCTCCAGGACCACCGCTAGAATAACGCTCACGCTGTAATAACCCGCTGTCTGTAAAGTCCAACCTTGAAATTCCAGAAATGTGTACGTTAAATCAGGGAAACCGATATTCATGGGGTACATGTGGGGTTATTTTTGTTATTTTACTGCCCAAATCTCTCTCAGGTTTCAGCAGGTTTGGTCTAAGGCGTGTCGAGTGACATCACGACACACACGTTTAGCCGAATTCCTGTTCCATTCACCTGTGTGTAACAATGAGTACAGCTCTGTCTGAGCTAAAAAAAAAAAAAAAAACAGAATCAAAATCAAACATTTTTGGCCGCTCCGATCGCAAAACGTTTCACTCACTCACTCATCTTCTACCGCTTATCCGAGCATCGGGCATCAAGGCAGGATACACCCTGGACGGAGTGCCAACCCATCACAGGGCACACACACACACTACGGGCAATTTTCCAGAGATGCCAATCAACCTACCATGCATGTCTTTGGACCGGGGGAGGAAACCGGAGTACCCGGAGGAAACCCCCGAGGCACGGGGAGAACATGCAAACTCCACACACACAAGGTGGAGGCGGGAATCGAACCCCCAACCCTGGAGGTGTGAGGCGAACGTGCTAACCACTAAGCCACTGTGTCCCCCTTTTCATCACCACATAATAGTTTTTTTTCTTCACTGAGTTCCACCCACTAGTCGGTTCTCTACGTTCCTGCTAGCAAGTGATCACCCTGTGGTTTCTTACTATTATAGCACGATATAAACAACCAATAAAACGTATTCTAGTAGGATGTTACGTGTGACTAGTAAAGTGAAGTGACCCTCACCGGAGGAACCGATGATCTCTGCTCCAGATTTCTCATGATCTCTTTCTCTCTACACATTTAATGAGACGTCCTGCTCATAGATCCTGTATGTAATTAAAAGTTAGTGCACCCCTGACCCTCACAGCCATATGTGCTTGGTGAACATCTCATTCCAGGTTCTTTCCTCTCTTTTCTCCCCTATACTTCTTCTTCTTCCACGTCTCTTTTCTTCTCTTTTTCTTTCTCTCTTCTCTCCTTTCTCCTCTTTCTTCTCTTTCTCTTTCCCCTAACTGTTGGAGTGTGGTTGTGGGGTTTAGTGTTCATTTAGCTACAAGATCATTAGTGAGATCAGACACTGATGTCGAGATGTTTAGGAGACGGTTCCAGTTCATCCCAGAGGTGTTCAGTGGTGTTGAGTCAGAGTCAGGGATCAGTGCAGGACACCCAAGTTCTTCCAGTTCAACCTTCACCTCCACACCTTGTTTTCATAGAGACTTTCTGTACATAACCCTGTATTCTGTGTGTTTTCAACTTCGTGGCAATATTTTGGGGAAGCAGAAGATTTTTTTTTTGGTCGGTTCCTCTGAATTGAGAGAATGTCATACGTTAGTTTTGCTTCATTTCCCACCAAACTATGGATTAATTTAGCTTTGAAATCCTCCCAGTTGGAGACTGTGCTCCGTATCCCATCCCAGTCAAACGTCTGCTCCTCATGTCTCACTCTGCATCTCCATCTAGTCTTATATTTAAAATTCTTGTAGATTAGGTTCTCCCCCTAAATTATACATCTCTTAAATGACACCATCTATTTAATATTTTTTTTTGCTCTAGGTCTTCGGCGTATTTCGACAGATAGATCCTAAACTAATTCTTTTGCGTCATTTATGACGCAATCGGGGTAGATGGAAATGTTTTTCTTTTCTTCAAGTGTCTTCGAGGGAGACCTCGCTAATTAAGATGATAGATGCTTTGAAATGTCACGACCAGATGGAGAAACACAGCTTATCCCTCAAACGTGTCCTGACACAAGTCTATGCTTCTCTAAAACTCCTTTTCCATGAGCCAGATTTTGGGGGGAGGAGGGGTGGTGTTCCATTCTGAGCCTTTGGGGTTTGGGATGTTCGGAGAACGTCTCAGGAATCTGTCCTTAGCCGGTTGTAGGTCTGTGTGCTGTTGAACGGAATTATATGGAAGACCGAACGCCGTGTCTGCTCCATCGGACCTCGGAGGAGAAAAAGACAAGTTCTGGTTTAGATTCTCTTACAACAGCACTTTGTCTCGGTGCAGACCGTTGCGTAATGTGGGTTTGTCTGACATGGAGCGCTTCCCGCTTTCCTCGCCGACTGTTGGCGCCTGAGACGTGTTCAGTTAAACAAAGTACTGGCGTAGAAGCTGGAATCTCCACACTGGGCATGGCCTATGGTGCTACATCTGCCAGCATCTGCCTACAGACTTACTCACTCTCTCAATTATAGCCCTTTTACACCCAACAAACCACCATATGGTTTCTAACCTCAAACCAGATCGAACCAAACCCCCCCCCCTTTTTTTTTAACTGCTGGGGCAAAGAAAATAAAGATAATAATCTACATTTACAAATTGTATAAAAATATGCCTGCCTTGATTCCAGTCTTGCTCAAGCTAATCCCACTAGAAGGATCCGAGGGTGCCAAAACTTTTACTCTTTTACTTTTTAACAAAATAGCTATTTATATAAATGAGATTCAATGTTCAAGATTCCGTCCTGCGCAGAAGTGAATTAAAATGAATCTGAAAGCCGACAACGACGCAAGAAACGTCAGGGCGATTCTGATCAATCGGTGGTTTGCTCTTTTTAAGCTCCGCCCACATTTCTCTGATCGGTTACCGTACGACGCGGTGAGCGACGGAAATAGTGACCAGCTGTAGGGAAACGGAGGCTCTGTTACCCTGTGAACTTTAAAATGTCACCGCTTTCCGCCACCACACCAGACGCTGTGTCGCTCGGTTCCACCTTTCAGAGTCGCTAAGAGGAACCGGACCCGAGCCGCGGACCCCCATGAGCCCCTGCAAATAATAAAGTGCTACAAGAGATGGAGAAAGGGGAAAGAGAGATAAATAATCATTCAAAGAGAGACAGAGTAAGAGATTGATGGAGAGATGAAGAGAGCAAAGTACAGAGAGAGAGATAGTGGGAGAGATGAACAGATAAAGAGGAAGACAGTCAGAGGATGAAAGAGAGATTGTAAGATAGACTGGCAGATGGAGAGACTGAGATAGTAAGTGATCGAGACGGGGTGAGAGAAAGGAACACGAATAGAGAGAAAGAGTACGAGACTGATAAAGGGATGAGGGGAGAGCAATGGAGAGAGTAAAGGAGTGCAAGAGAGGAATTGAACGGTAGAGAGACAGAGCTATAGATCGTTCTTAGGTGAGACAGAAAAAAGGGAAAGACAGACAGAGGGAGAGAGAAAGGGACAGGAACTGAGAGAAAGACAGAATAGGAGACAGAGAGAGAGAGAAACTGGAGTTAGAGACTGAGAAATGTTAGTTTAGAAGAATGGAGAGAAAGAGACGCCGAGGGAGACGGACAGATGGAGAGAGAGAAACACTTTGTCCTTCCAGTCACACGGTGTACAGTAGACACTGAGATGGAGAGACGGAGGGAGAGAAACATCTCCCGTGAGAAACGTGTTAAAAGTTTATACCTGCAGACACTCATTCACTCGTTCACTCCTTCCACCACAGTGCTGCTGAATACCGGACTCTGATTGGTCAGATGATGTTTATTCATTTTTAATACACACGTCCTAATAAAGTAGTGTTTCTGACTCGGGTGTTTGTTTTTGTTTTTGTTTGTTTGTTTACATTTAATTTATTTTGCAGTTTCTTGCGAGATGCTGGTGAGGGAACTCCTGCTTACGGATGCTATCTGCTTCATCACACCTCACCGTCCAGGACCTTGAGATGTTCCTAAGTTTTTTCCTCCATAAAAAGACACACAGTCTTTTATTTCCTGAGAATGAAAAAAAAAGCTGTTCATTTGAACTCTTACGGAGCAGGAAGTGACTCCTCTAAGACCTTTATAGCAAAAGGCTCTTATTTTTATTTGATTTGTAAAGCTACATGTTCTTAATTTAGCAGTTGCTTAAATCTCCAACATTCAGCAGCTGCGATTTAATGCGTTTTGGACCGCGGTGTTGTTTTTGTCTCTGTGAGGACTCGCAGACCGACGCCATCTAGTGCTTACAAACATCTTCTGTTCGATGTGGAATTTTCCTACGAGTCACGATGCCAAAACACCACATTCTTTGCCTGATTCACTGACCGTCCACGGTTCCACTGTTTGACCTTTAAATAATCTCAGGGGTTAAATCCCATCCAATCAACTCACTGCCAGAATTTAATTTCCTCCTTTATTCAGCAAAATGACTGAATCTGATGCTGGTTAAATTTAACTGGTGCTTATGGGGACAGGGATGAAGCCCAGCTAGGATTGTTATACCACGACAAACCCGAGAAGAAGAAGAAGAAGAAGAAGAAGAAGAAGAAGAAGAAGAAGAAGAAGAAGAAGAAGAGATAAAGGAAAAAGATGAAAGATGAAGAAGAGATAAAAGAAAGATGAAGAAGAGACAAAGGAAAGAGATGAAAGATGAAGAAGAAAAAGAAGCAAAAGGAAAGAGGAGAAAGAAGAAAAGATAAAGGAAAGAGATGAAAGATGAAGAAAAAGAAACGAAAGATAAGAAGAGCAAGAAGAAGAGGAGATAAGGGAAAGGTACAAAAGAATAAGAAGAGATAAAGGAAAGAGATGAAAGATGAAGAGATAAAGGAAAGAGATGAAAGATGAAGAAGATAAAGAAGCGAAAGGAAAGAGGAGAGAAAAAAAGATAAAGGAAAGAGATGAAAGATGAAGAAGAAAAAGAAGCGAAAGATAAGAGGAGAAAGAAGAAGAGATAAAGGAAAGAGATGAAAGATGAAGAAGAGATAAAAGAAAGATGAAAGATGAAGAAGAGATAAAGGAAAGAGATGAAAGATGAAGAAGAAAAAGAAGCGAAAGATAAGAGGAGAAAGAAGAAGAGATAAAGGAAAGAGATGAAAGATGAAGAAGAGATAAAGGAAAAAGATGAAAGATGAAGAAGAGGTAAAAGAAAGATGAAAGATGAAGAAAAGATAAAGAAAAGAGATGAAAGATGAAGAAAAAGAAGCGAAAGATAAGAGGAGAAAGAAGAAGAGATAAAGGAAAGAGATGAAAGATGAAGAAGAAAAAGAAGTGAAAGATAAGAGGAGAAAGAAGAAGAGGAGATAAGGGAAAGATACGAAAAGAATAAGAAGAGATAAAGGAAAGTGGAGAAATAAGATAAAGGAAAGTGGAGAAATAAGATAAAGGAAAGTGGAGGAGGAAGAAGAAGGACAAGAAGAAGATCGAGCTGAAATAAGTAGAATTAGAAGAGTTTTTGGTGTCAGACCCCGGCCTTGTTCCCAGGCAGCTGGACTTCACCGGCGTTGTGTTTGAACTGCAGGATTTTACTGGACGTTTCTCTGGAGATGAGTTAAAAGGGTTTGAAGAACAGCTCAGTTTTTATGTCGGACAGATAAAGCTGTGGATTAGATTCTCTCTCTTCTCCAGTGAAATGTTCTTACTCCACCTCCCCGCTGTTGTTTTCCTCGAGCTACACCTCCTTTTTTACATCAGTGCATCAGATCTGCCGAAAAAAAAACCCCTCCTTAATCTCTCCATTAATCCAGAGTTAATGTTAATCCAAGAACCTTTTTTCTATCTGGAGATTTATTTACTTATTAAATAATATTAATTTATATAAACTAAATATAAAGCACTTTTTTAACGTATCCTTTACGGAATTCATCATTCCAGATTTTTCTGATATAAAAGCTGTAACAGGTCTGAATGATTTCACTGAACACTTCAGTACTGTGGCTGTGGCTGAGACAGATTCACTTCACACTGAACGCTTTGAAATCCCTGATCTGATCTCGTCAGTGTTGAGTAATCCGGCTCCTGATCACGGCTGCGCTCGGGGACGTCGCGTCGCGTCGGTAACGTGGAGGCCGACAGCTTCAGGGAACAGAGAAATCAGGGATTATACAGAAAGTCTTCATCAATAGTAGCTCAGTGGATAAGGTGTTCGACTGGAAGGTCATTGGTTCGAATCCCAGGTCCACCAAGTTGCCAGTGCAGGGGCCCCTGAGCAAGGCCCTTAACCCTCAATTGCTCAGGTGTATAAACTGAAATAAATTGCCTTTCGAACCATAACGCAGTGTAGGTGCTCATATCTTTACGACCATATATAGAAACATGGTCGTGTCTGTCAGGCTATGTATGGAAAGTATTGGAAATATTGATATCTTTAAGACTATAGATGGAAATGTGGGTGTGTCTTTAAGACCATAGATGGAAAAATGTGGGTGTGTCTTTAGAACCAGGTATGCAAATGTTGGTGTCTTTAAGACCATATATGGAAAACTGGGTGTGTTTCAGGTCTATAGATATAAATGTAGCTGTTTTTTGAAGTACATAGATGGAAAGTGGGTGTGTCTTTAAGACCATAGACGGGAAAATGTGGGTGTGTCTTTAAGACCATATATGGAAAGGTGGGTGTGTTTCAAGACTATAGACAGAAGTGCAGGCATGTACTTTAGATCCACAGATAGAAATATTTCTTTGTTATTAAGTCTATAGGACCCCAGGTCCACCAAGCTGCCACTGCTGGGCCCCTGAGCAAGGCCCTTAACCCTCAGTTGCTCAGTTGTAAGTCACTCTGGATAAAGGTGTCAGCTAAATGCTAAATGTAAATGTAAATGTAGGAATGTCTGTAGGTCTGGGATTATCCTGGACATTAAATGCTGATGTTTGTTGGAATTTTTTTGTACACAAAATTTTTTTGTACACAGCACTCGAGCTGACAGACACTGCATGTTTATGCGAATCCCGACGGTCCGTTTTACATCTGATTAGATCGGACCATCGTCTGATCGCACGCTTCAGTTGTTGAAAATTAGACCCGAGAGACATCTGAGATTTTGTTCAAAGGCTTTTTTGTAATCATGCACAATATCAATATCACACATTCGCTTACATCTAAACAGAGACCCTGAAATCTTTAATATTAAATCCTCAACATATTT